>NW_016173014.1:0-2985 GCF_001687245.7 Rhagoletis zephyria
AACAAAAAGATAGGTTGCGCATGAGCTTTGTGAACCTGTGCCTTCCAAGTTTTTTTCCCCGACAGGAACCACTTGGACATCGAACGGCCCAAACCTCGGAAGGACAGCCACATCTGGTATACTGACGGCTCCTCGCTCTTAAAGCGCATGAGGTCAACTCAAAGTGGTTGTGGCACCGTCTTAAGCTTTTAATACTTATCGCCTCCAGGAACCAGGTATACTTCATATGGGTATCGGGACACAGTGGAGTTATGGGCAATGAAGTGGCTGATATTCTCGCCAGAAAAGAGGCAGCCCAGGGATTCATAGGCCCAGGACCCTTTACCGGTCTGCCGTCTGTTGACAACAGTCATTGCTTGAGCTGATTTGCTCTTTTGCCAGACTACCAGGCCACTTGCTCACTTTGGTGAATACCACACCACAATTACTTAGTAAGCATTCCCTAATGCTTACTATAGAGTACTCAACTCAAACGCGACTCAACGCTCCTGATACCATCTCTTGTAATTAGTTTTGTCAATTGTTGGAAGAACTGCAAAAGCCCAAGCAATAAAAACTTGCTAATTAAAATAAATTTTAAATGAATGATTCTTGAAATTTTCCAATTACAAAGTGTAAATTTTTGTAATGCCAATCAAATTTCTGTCTTGCCTTTCAATTATGTTGTTAATGAAGCAAATGACTTTAAAAACTTTTTTATTGCTAATAACACTTGAGAGTAGTTATTTATTAAAAAAATGATTGCCTTCATTAGTGTTTGAGTAGAAAATTTGTGGATGCTGAATAGTAAGAATAATTTATGAAACTAAGAATTTCGAGCGTTGATTGCAGTAATTGTTGCTTTATTATTTAAGCCTCTGTTATTCGTTTTTTATGATTGACTTGTCACATTTAATTTTTCAAACTGACGCTTTGCTTAACTTAATTGTTTTTCATATGCGCGGAAAGTTTTTTATTTTTGTTTTCGATTTTTCAACTATTTTTCAGCCTCAACCACAGTAAGCCTCCTTCTCAAACGTCTGCCCATTCGATAATGACGATCGTCTGCTCCAGATCACTCATAGACCCTTGTGTGAATATGTATATGTCACTCATTCAGACAGTCCGCCACGCATTCAGCCATGAGTTTTTAATTTCGAAGATCACATCCATGTTTGCAGCCACACATAATCCTCTGTCATTGTAAGTAAGCCTATGGCTAATTGGATGAGGGTCTCATTTGCTTGCGGGCGCATATATATGTACATACATACGTTGATCTGTTATTATTTTTTTGTTTTTGAAAATTTTTCTGTTTGTTTATTTAGTCTATTTTGTTTTTGTTTTTTTTTATTTTTATTAATTTTCTGTTGCGCCCCCAAGCGTTGTAACCTTGTAATTGGGTTGCAGTAGAGACGCAGCTGCCGGAAGCGATCAACGGTTGGACAGATCAACAAACAAACCAACACATACCTACCTATACATACATATGTACATATGTAGATATACAAATATCATCAGCGCATCACGTCAACAAGAATCGCCAGACATCACATATCACATCTCATCGGATCAGTGAGATTTATGTTTTTGTTTTGGTTAGAACGCGTCTTTTGTTCTTAAGCGGCAAACCTTTGCGGCAATTTTTTTCTGAACACTCCTACTTTACCGTTACCGTTAATTTTTTATTTTTTCCCTACTTCAGCTAGCGACTGCTGCTTTTTAGCATTCGTTGTGATTTTTCCCACAAATATTTCGTCAGCCCAAAAGTTCGCTATTTACTATATTTACATACATACATACGTATGACATGATACATATGTATGTAGATCCTTACATTCATCTGTACATACTTACACATACTGTTTACATTGCTGTCACTGCTGCCCTATAAATCTCAAAATTTTCGTTTATTTCCGCTTTTTATTTTAAAAAGTTGTTCGATTATTGAGGAAATCGCATTTTTTAAACAGCTGTTTTTTGTCTCATGCGAGACGTGTGCGGTTGATTTTTTTTTTTTAACAAATTTTAATGGTTTATGTCTTTTAAACGTTCTGAGTAATATTTTGAAGTTTTGATGCAACACTTCTGCCTTTTATAATACTTTCTTATGCATAATTTTACATAAAATTTCCTTGACTTTGTGGCCAAGAGCCCTTGGTTAAGATTATTTAAAAACAAAAACATAAAGCGCTCATAATCCCCACTTCAATTGGGTAACCGTATGTACATTAGGCTGCATCACTTTCCATGCAAAAAAAAGATGGGTAATGTTTTTACATCAAAATTATACCATTTATCATATATTTAAAAGACATTCGCCAAAATACTTGGGAGAAAAATTAATATCTACGTGAGTGAAACCTCAAACAACGATTTTTTTTATATGTATGAAATTAGTTCTTAGAATAATTTTTCTAAAAAATCAACTCACATGATAGCTAAAAGAGTTTAAGCTTACAAAGTCTGCATAAAAATGTTTACAAGTTGTATCAACGGAATCAAAATAGTACTATTTTTGAGGTATTTTCAAATCGGTCCAGCTCACGTATATCTTAATATGTTTGCCAAATATTTTGCCGGTTGTCTTTAAATGTAATAATTTGAATAATTCCAGTAGCAAAAACAATAGCTTTTATTCGTAAGGCACCCTAATGTGCATATGTAAGAAAATATCCTTGAATATACATACACATATGTATATTGAGACTTATGAAAGTTTCATACACCTAAACACGTTTTCCAGACATTGATAAAATATCTTAGATACGAGTGTAGTTTGATAAGTCAGTAACCTTTTTCGGCAAAAAAATAACTCTACTTTTTAAGAGCCTCTTAGTCTGCAAATTTTCCAATATCCAAGCACCTCAAAATATAGGCGCTTGCTATAGCTACTCCGACGTTTGGTATTCCTTATACCTACAAATTTTTTTATTAAAAAATCTCGGTTACTCTACGTTTATTATATCGGTAACATCGAAAAGATAAATATAACGATAAGATANC
>NW_016173014.1:2995-12395 GCF_001687245.7 Rhagoletis zephyria
TAAATATATCGATACAAATGTGATAACGATTGCAAAATCGATAAATTTATCGACATCAAGATCCATAAATATAACGAGAAACCCCAAATATAGTCTCGAAAGTTCCGTGAATCCCGAAATAGTTTTAAACATCCTGATTTACTGTTGAGAATGCATAAAATCTCTAAAGTACCGAAATAATTCTCAAATTGAAGTGAGGTGAGCAGTGTTGCCGTTGAGAATTTTCAGAAAGTCGCAATAAAGAGTCAGTAGTAAAAAAAAAATCTGAGATCCCAAGTCAAAATCAAATTTACACGTATTATAAAGTCCTTTCGTTGCTAGAACGTCCCGATGTTAAATTTTAGAAGAAAATAGCGAAACAAGCTTTAAACAAAATATTGAAATCGAGCTGCTGCAAGGAGAAGAGTTGCATTTCCTTTAAAAGTTTTAAGTGGTGCATATTTTCTTACTTACAGGAGGAAATATTTTCTAATAGCGTGGTTCTAAAACAAAATCTCTTAAAAGGGGCAAAAGTCGCACATAATTTTGGAAGAGTCGAAAAGTCAAAAATTTTCAAAAGGTCGGGTCAAAGGGATTAAAGTGTCCCTTTAGTCGCAAAACGGTAGCACACGAGGTGAGTTAAGGTGTGAAAGTTTAGGTAAGGTGTGGTGAGTTTAGGTGAGGTGAGAACGAGCGTGATGAGGTCAGTTGTGCTGTGTTAAAGTGTGGTAAATTTAGGTGTGGCAGTCAGGTGTGGCGAGTTAAACTGAGGTTTGGTGAGTTGATTTGAGGTGAGGTGAGGTGACGTGAGTTGCAGTAAGGCATGTTGAGGTGAGTGTAGGGTAAGGTGCTAATTGTTTACATTTTTCCTAACTACTAAATACCTTAGTACTTTAGTGAAAGTAATTTGCGTCTCCAAAATACCTGAGTACTTTGGACCAGAGTATTTAGTGCCTGCTAAATACTTTAATTTTGTCTACTTTAGTATCTGGCAGCTCCTAAATAACGAAGTTTTTTTTACTGTATTATCAAACACTCCTAATTGCCTAACTCCTAAATACCTGATTTTTTTTACTTTGGTGTTTAGCAACTCTTAAATACCAAAGTTTTTTTTTACTTGGGTATTTATTTTTATATGATTTGATGCTATATAAGCAGATGTGATTTTGCAAATGGCACAGTGTTGATTAAATATTATGATATGATGCGATATGTATAAAAACACTTTACAAATTGTTTCCTTAAACTCCTTTGATTGTAAATCATGCGATATAACATCATGTGATTTGCATCGTATGATGTCGTGCCGCGTGATATGGCAACATGTGATGTCATGCGATATGATTTATTATTAGAAATGTGATGCCACATAGTTACATAAAAATGATGCAATATGATGTGGTATAAAATAGTGTGTTAGAGGGATGAGATCCAACGAAAAATCGAGCTTTACTTGATTTTATGTAAAGTATTGTTTAATTCAAGTAGTTTTTTTGTTGGGCAGGTTAGAAAAAGGTAAAACCGTTCGATATGACAAACTGCAAGTGTATTTTCTCACGACTCAAACAAAATCAGTCAACATACATTTTACGATCCCCTTAGCCAAAAAGCAAAAACAAAAACGCTTAATACTCTCATTTCATTCAAAACTTCGTTAAAAGCGCCATTATTGAGTAGATCGCGTGTTTACTTTATTATTATCCATTATTTAAGATTTGTTATGTATTGCAAGCGGTTAGAGGCTCGCAGGCCTGGAGCGATTGACAGTCAGCAGTAAACCTGAAGTACCCACGCCAATTTGAAGTAGTCGGTAGAGTAAACTACTTGTTTTTTTTTTTTGCAGCGCAAAATGGTGAATGAATATGGCGAAAATGTAAGTGGTATAAAAATAGTATCTGCAATGTGCTTTCGTAGATGAGAAAAACAAAAAATGCGGTGAAAACAAAATTTGGTGTTGGTGATTTTTATTTATTGTTTTTTTTTAAGAGTTTTACTTGTACACTATTTGCGCTAATTCTGGTTAGAAAAACTAGTTTTGCGACTGCTGCTGCTGCTCTGTTGGATTTGACCCAATTTCCAACGCACGAGCAATAATATTTTCTTAACACATTTTGGCGCTACAAAGGTATAAATATTTACTGGTAATAGTTATAAGGTTATACGGTACGGTTGGTTGAAGTACTTACAGTAAACTTGTGGAAGCGCCAAAGTGTGGGCTAACAGTATGTGTAGGAAACGTGTATATATATGTATACAAACCTGTAAAAAAAGAGAAAAATAAAATTTGGTTGTTTTGGAAAAAGAAAAAAATATATAAATTATAGTTGAGTTAGAAAATTTCAAAAATCATTGCAATCTTTAGAAAATCCAGCGCTTAATATTGCTACATAAGTATCCAAAGTGATAAAGCATGATTCAGCCAAATATTTATTTGTGCTACAAATATTAGCTAATATTTTTGAATATAACATTTATTCTAAATTATAGAACATTGATTTCGGTGCACGCAAACCAATATTCATTCGAAATATTTAAATTCCTCATATTTATTTAAGTTTGTTTATTTATTATTTTACACACATAGGATAATTTTAATTTTTTCTAAAATTTGTTTTGTTTTGATTGTAGCAGTTTTTCTGCAGTTTATTTGTATCATTTTCATTTTGGACTTTATTCCATCATAAATTATCTATTTTTAGTCGCTAATACTACTAGACTTTTTAGCCGCTGTTTTGCCATTCTCACGCGAGTACTAGCGAGCCAGCCGAGTTCCTAGTCAACTTAGCAACATTGCGGTTTCTACATACATGTAAACATATGTATGAATATAAATAAATAATTACACTTTGTCTGCAAACAATTCAAACATTCCTTTCCATTCCATACTAATTGTCTAAACATTTTAAACGCAGTGGCAATGAATAGCTTATGCACTCTCTCTTTCTCTCTGCATACCATGGCGATAATTTATGGGTCCACATTAAACCCTCGTTGAAAGCAAACAATTTTGTGGCTGAAGGAAATGTGTTCGTTTTGCCATTTTCGTGGTAACATGTTGCTAAAGAAATCAAAGAAAAACTGGCTAACAGCCTATCCTTTGCGGGTATTTTACCTCGTTCTTGCGATACATTTTGAATTACCTTGTTCCCTTAAATCAAGCTCCATTTGAGTTTTTAAACAAGTGGCAACCCTAATACATATAGTTTAGAAATGAAGCGTTTTCAAGCCCATTTCGATTGATTATCCACATTGTAATGAGTCATTCAAATTAGTACATAATTAGAACTTTACTTTTTAACAGGTGGCAACCTTCTTAAACCTCTTTCATCTGGCACCTATATTGTGATATATGCATAGATATGTATTTCAATTGCCTTATGCCCTCAATTCAAGTTGCATTATGTTTTTCAAACAGGTGGCATCTCTGCTAGAGTAGCTTAGAAACAAAGCATTTTAGGACTATCTCGATTACTACGCATATTGTAATAATTCATTTAACTTATTTAATAACTTCAATTAAATTTAATTTTAAAACAGGTGGCAACCCTCTTCGAACGTCTCAAATAATTCTACATATATAAACTCAAGATATGTAAACACTCTTGCGTTTAACAATTTAATTTATGCATAACTTAATTAAATTCGACTTTTCAAACCGGTGGCAACCATTTGTTGTAAAGCTCATTTTCTCCATATAAAAAATTTTCATATGGAAAAAATGCGTCACACTGCCGTCACAAAAAATTGGCAAAATTCAACAGTATTCTAACAAATAAATAAATATATAAATAAATAACTAATTGAGTAAAGCAATAAATAATTTTTTTTTAAACTTCTGATTAAAAAATTTGGTGCAATTTTGTGAAAATTTACCGAATTTTCCTATATCTTATATAGTGTTTGAAATTCGGGCTTACATGGTATTTCTTAGATAACAAGCTAAGTATACTTTAATAAAAAATAATATACATTAAATAAAAAGAAGAAAAATAGCCACAATTGGTTGAGATGTCAAGTTCCGATTTGCATATATTTACGCCACCGTAACCAGTGAAGCCCTGACAAGAAAATACAAATTTTTTGCATTAAGTAAATTTCTAATTATACATACATATATTATGTGCTTACTTTATATATAAATGGAATGTATGTAATGCAGTTGGGTATAATAATTCATATAAAAATATTTATGTATATATGTATGAATACTAGGGTATTTTATTTACGTTTACTGCTGGCAAGCGATTAAGTATATTCCATAAACAAATTGCAGACCATTTATTATTGAAAAAAATTGCAGTCTAGAACTTTTTTTCTTGCTAAAAGGAAAACTAATTGCATAATCCAGCCAATTTGTGCGGATTGCTGCTGTGTGGTCGAAGGTCAAAAGGCTAGTTCGGACTTTAAGAGATCTTTGACTAAAATTGGCAGCTGTTAAGAAAAAAATTGTTAATTGGCTTCTTTCAAACTATTTAATGATAAGGTATGCAAGTATTTATGTACATATGTGCATTAGGGTGGTCCACAAATACCGTCAGGTGGGAGGGGGGAGACTAAAGTCCCCCCTAGGATTGTTCTATACCGATCAAAAAAAATACCGCTATTTGTATACCCAAGCGCACATGTGCACAAGGGTATTATGAGTTTGTTCACATAACGGTTATTTGTAACAGGCAAAACGATTAGAGATAGATATAGACAACGTATACATAAATGATCAGAATGAAAAAAGAAATCGTTTAAGCGGTGACTGTCTGTCCGTCCGTCCGTCTGTCCGTCCCTCTGTCCGTCTGTGCACACGACAACTCGAATAAAAATTGAGATATCTTAACGAAACTTGGTATGTGTACCTCTTTTCAGCGTAGGACGGACGGTATTGAAAATGGCAAAATCGGGCAATAACCACGCCCACATTCAATCAATTAGTACCAAACTCGGTATGATTATTGTGCTTGCCACATAAAAGCAAAAGCTTTAAAACTATTGAAATCGGGCTAAAATTATGCTCCCTTTTCATATAACGGTAAATTTCAGAAGTGCTTGAAACTTCGATATTTCGAAATTCAGGGACGCTAATTTACTCAAAATTGATTGAAAAAAGTAACATCATTATGGAATTTTGGAAAATAGGCTTGATACCGCCCACATATAACTATATATGTAAGCTAATCTCATTATGTCTAACTGAAACTTCTATCGAAAATGTTTGAAATAGGGATAAAACCACCCCTGCTTACCATGTAACGGTAGTTTTCGGAAAGGTAAAAACCCTATATTTAATACATGCGCTGGGTATTTAACTTTTTTACTTGTTTGATTTCAAAATAAAAAATAAGTGTATATTTTTTCGATATAGAACAAACCTAGGGGGTGAGAGCATAAAATTTCGACTTATTTTTTTACCACCCTAATGTGCATATCTAGGTGTATTTAAATGTGTGAATGCGTTTATGTCTATATGTCTGTACTTTTGTAATCCAATGCGTTTCGCACGTGTCGATATACCTACTCGTAATATTTATCTTTTAATGGCTGGTAATGACCCACATTTAAGCATTAACGCCTAATGTCCGAATAATTGTTGCAAATATTTATGCGCAGATATTTGAAAGATACGAATAAGACAACAACATCCAGTAACAAAACATTTAGGCGGCACACAAATCACAACAACCACATGAATTTGAATGAATGCCGGTCATTATAACAAGTCACCGCGAGTGGGCAATCAATGCAGAGGCAGCTGAGCAAAAAAAAAACACACAACTCCATTAATACTCAATTACTATGTATTTACTCACTTATATGTGTGTAATTACACACAGTGCGATACAAGTCTGTGATATGACGCAGCGGGAGCGTGACAGGTGTGAAGTTGATCCAACGTGTAGCTACTTGAGAAATGTTGGCTCATAATTGCGAATAGTAATTTGCAAGCAGAAAAAAGTCAACTGTTTTTTTTTTTCAATAATAGATCAATTGATTTCATTTGATTGTATTTATGTGGGTATGTGTGTATGTATGCGTGTGCACCATGCATACATACATTTTTTCTACAAGATATATTCCAATCAGCTAAATAAGTCGTGGAAGCACAGGTGATGTTCAGCGTTGAATGCGGATTGTGCTGCAACTAATTCTTGCAGTGAAACGTGTTCTAAGATTTTGCTAATTGCTAATTCAAATAAAATTTAACTATTTAGCACACCCGGTGACCTTTTTCCCGACCAAAATTTATTTTTTGTGGCAACATTTTGGCACCACACTTTTACCAACTATTCACGTAAAGACTTCCATATGCTTTTAATATCCGAAATCGTTGTGTCCATGAAAAAATTCTTGCAATTTTCCAATGATCTGGCGCATTTCATAGCACAGTTATTCGCACAACTTTTTTCGATTATTTGATATCGTTTATACATTAGTACATTAAGATTAAATCTTTTATTGCACAATAAGAATTAAAAAAGATAAGAACATTAAATATAGGAAAAAAAAGAAAATATAACAAAAAATTAACAAATTGTATAATACTTATATCTATTACAATAACCAGCATAGAAAATTTATAACCATTTTAAGTTGTTTTATTAGAAAAATAATCGCTGACAAGACCTTTGAAGTTGTGCTTACGTAGAGAGTTCTTCAAAGATGCTGGCAGAGAGTTCCAAAGTTTTAGTGTATTAACAAAAAAATAGTGGGACCCGCATGGCGTTAAAATGCCAAAATTGAATTTAACATTTTTAACAGGTTAAACCCTACTCAAAAAATATTCCTCTCATGGCGTCGGTTTTCGTTTCAACAAATTTCATATCTCCCTGTACCCCTAAAAAAGTTCTAACTTCAAAAAATAAAACCTTATTGCGTGTCTACGTAGAATCCCAATTCTTTAATGTGACTTCTCATTTTGTAAATTCGAAATAACGGTGCAACCCTAATACAAAATATTGTCAGCATAAGGTTTTCTTAAAACTCTTTCGTTTTACACTAATATTTCGTAAAACAAATTCGACTTTTCAAAGAGATGGCAACCCCTTTGAAAGTATTTTCTAAATCTTTTTATCGTCTGGCATTGTTATACATATTTCAATTAACTGATGAATTAAGTTGAATTTAATTTTTTAAGCATATGTCATCTCTCCTAAATTCAGTTCAGAAATAAATTATTTTCAAACTCATTTCGATTGATACCCATCTTTTGAAAATTCATTTAACTTATTAAATAATTTAAATTGAATTTTTTCATCAGGTGGCAGCCCTAAAAAAATTCTAAATGTTTGATACCCATATTTTAAAATTTCATGTAACTTATGTATAATTAAACTAAATACGACTTTCAGAACAGGCGGAAACCCTCTTAAAAGTTATTTTCGAACTAAAATTTGCTTAAACATTTTTCGTCTGACATTGTTATAAATACTTAAAGTAACTGATGAATTAAGTTGAAATTTATTTTTTAAACAGGTGGCAACCCTCTTAAATATAGTTCTGAAATAAAGGATTTTTTACCCATCTCCATTGATAACCATCGCTTAGTAATTCATTTAATTTATAAATATATTTAATTTGACATCCATTTTTAATATTTCATCGCATCATTTTTGTAAAATAATTTTATTCGACTTCTCAATTAGGTGAAAACCCTCTTCAAAATATTTCCAAACTACTACCTTCTTAAACCTCTTTTGTCTGATCCCCATATCGTGATACCTTATTCACTTACCAAATTCCATTAATTAAATTTGAATTAAATTATTTAAACACGTGGCAACCCTACTACACATAGTTGAGATATAAAGCCTTTTCAAAACTTTGATTTAACTTTTTAAATAATTTGAGCTTAATTTTTTAGCAGGTGGCAACTCTTTACGATAAAGTAAAACGGTACTGAACATCCACACCCTTCGCCCTTTAATATGACACCTCACATTTGAAAATCGAACGAATGATGTGGATCTGAGGGCATTGATTATTAAATAACTTGAGTTTAATTATTTAACAGATGGTAACTCTTTTCGAAAAAATATAACCAGTTTGCATATCTACAGGCCAGGAACGGTGAAGATCTTTTATGCTGAACAAAAAATTAGTAAAACTGGAACTTGAGTTTTTCACACAGGTATTGCCGATCCTTAAACATAATCAGTTTGAACATAAAAATGCATTTTCGAGCTTTTATATCAAATTTCCTTAACCCTACATGGTGGGTCTGGTGGCAAAATTACAGTTGAGTTTTTGAAATGATTGAGAGTCAAGTTTTCCACTCTTGATGATATAATCCTTGAGATAGAATGGAGCTATAGACTTTATTGACTATATGTTTGACGGGATACGAATGATTTTTTAAGANGCAAAATTACAGTTGAGTTTTTGAAATGATTGAGAGTCAAGTTTTCCACTTTTGATGATATAATCCTTGAGATAGAATGGAGCTATAGACTTTATTGACTATATGTTTGACGGGATACGAATGATTTTTTAAGGCAGGGTACAGGATTTTGTCTGCACCAGTGCTTTGGCCTCTCATCGAAGAGATGGTTGCGTCCAACTCTTCAATAGTAAGTGAGAATTATGGGAATCTTTGGATCAAGAGGAGGCAAATAAACACATGCGCATCGCTCATTTACTTTAGTTGAGTTGAGGATGCAGAAATTACCGCCATGTCTTTTTCTATGTCGTGTAAAAATGTCATATCTATATCGATTACCAGTATCTCACCAGAACAAAATACATATTCATTTTCAGTAGCGGAGTATATGTATTTTCAAAATTTTAAAGCCGTTTTTCTCGAGTTTTGATTGTTTGAGTTATGACGTTATTGAAGTAAATGAGCGACATGTACATATGTATATATGTAAGCTACCAGCCAAACCCGATGTTATGGTAAATTATTTTTTCAAACTCTCATCAGTCCAACTCAAGCTACGCAGTCCACAAGATTGTTGTTTCCAATTTGGTTTCGGTTGGATAGATATATCGCATTAGGTAGAACTAGTTTAGTCTGGACAAAACTAGTTTGACCTAAGATCGGATTTTACCGGTAACATATACGTACATACTTACATACATATTCACATATAACTAACCCAGTCTTTATTTGACCTGCCACAAAAAACAATCTTCCAAAACAAAATGTTATTGCTGATAGTGGAATTTTCAAAATGAGAATATAAAAGCATTAAAGCTAAATAATAAGTTTGAAATTATTGTCATGGCTGAAAGATAAATGAGAGCTCACGATACCATCAAAAACTCATTTTCATCAAAATTGCAGATAGAAAGGTATTGAATATAAAACCTCGATATGCCCCAAAATAATTACATACATATGTAAACATCAATATTCTTGATTATGTATCAGTATTAATTTATATTTGTAGCACTCATGTACTTATAGAAGTATGCATGTTTTTATGTTTAT
>NW_016173015.1:0-12387 GCF_001687245.7 Rhagoletis zephyria
CCTGGTCGCGGTTACGACCCCTAAACTTATACTGGTCGAAGATAATTAAAGGATCAGGGGACTTCTTAGGCCTTAATTATTATACCTCCCGTTACGTCCAGATGTCGGATCCTCCGACAGGGGCAATTCCTTCTTGGGAGCATGATTCGCGCCTTAAATATTCGGTTGAGGAGAGCTGGAAACGTGCCAAATCTGATTGGCTTTACTGCGTGCCACAGGGCTTGGAGGATATTTTAAAGTGAGTTGAAAAGNGTCAGACGCACTGTGTATGCCGCCTATTAATAATGGTGAACATATAGGCACAAACATTTTTACGTATGTCTATTCAATGTACATTGTACATTAGTGCGGATCGGTCCCCATACAACAAAAAAAGTTTTTCCAGTCCACCCCTAGGATGAAAGATATTTTGAAGGCGATCCCAAAAAAAATGTTTTTTTTTTGCCACGCCCCCCCGATGGGCTATTTACTTTTTTTGACATTACGTCGCCATTTTAAGTCCGATTTGAATGAGCCTTACACCGTTGTTCATGGCTTGGAAGTCGCCACAATTCTTACCTTAATCATTTTTTACTCCGAGTTCAAATTCTAGTAGTGACTGTAGTAGTGTGACAAAAAAAAGGGAATTTAGGTATGATGTGAAACGAGATACCCACAGTCACTACTAGAATTTGAACTCGGAGTAAAAAATGATTAAGGTAAGAATTGTGGCGGCTTCCAAGCCATGAACAAAGGTGTAAGGCTCATTCAAATCGGACTTAAAATGGCGACGTAATGTCAAAAAAAGTAAATAGCCCATCGGGGGGGCGTGGCAAAAAAAAAACATTTTTTTTGGGATCGCCTTCAAAATATCTTTCATCCTAGGGGTGGACTGGAAAAACTTTTTTTGTTGTATGGGGACCGATCCGCACTAATGTACAATGTACATTGAATAGACATACGTAAAAATGTTTGTGCCTATATGTTCACCATTATTAATAGGCGGCATACACAGTGCGTCTGACTCGTGAGTCGGTTTGAATGTGTTTGTAAAAATAAATATGAGTTAGTTACACCGACATGACTCCTGGAATGTCTCTGAATGATTCAACTGTGTGTAGTCGAAGGCGAGTCAACACGTACATAAATGACTCGCGAGTCAGACGCACCGTGTATGCCGCCTATAATCTACTTTTGTACATGTATATTTATTATGCACATCTGCATACGGCAGCGGTCAAAATAATAACATCAAAATTCAAAATGATATTGTTTGCAACTCCTGTTTATTTGTTTTTATTAATTTTCAGATAAATTATAGTTCGATCTACATATAACAGAAACCAGAGAAAAAAAAAATTCGAAAATTGCACAAAGCTCACAGAAATGAATGAAACTTCAAAAAATGTTCATCAAAATTTCCAACTTTTTATTTAGAACTTTTGGAAATTTTTCGATTATTCAGTTTTGTTGCCGTTCAAATTTAGTAAAGTTAAAGTGCAAGTTTTAAGTCATTAAAAATTACTGCTGATTTTTTAGAATTTTTTGTCGAGGATGTTGCGCATTTTCTTCCTTATAAAAATAGATTTTGTTCATACTTTACATTAAAGAAAATGCTGAACACCCTTGACAAAAAAATTCCATAAAGGCAACGGTAGTTTTAAGTGGCTTGAAACTTGCACTTTATTATAATAAAATTGAATGTTCTATAAAACTGCATACTCGAAAATTTTCTAAACATTCTGTATAAAGGATTTGACATTTTGATGAAAATTCTTTGAAGTTAGATTCTTTTTTGTGAACTTTGTGCAATTCTCTAACTATATTTGAAATTAAAATTATTTAAAATAAATAAAAAACAGGAGTTGCACACAATATCATTTTGAAAGGAATTGAAAATGTAATTGATTTTTTATCGAATTCCATTCCTCAAAGTAATTTAAAAAGTAATCGAAAAATGTATAAAAAAAATTTACTGTTGGTTGATTGTTGTTAAATTTCTTGGTTGCTAACTGCCTAGAATAAATAACTTATACCTAAGTAGTATTACTAATTGGAATTGAAAAAAAAAGCTGCATAACTTAAACTGTCAGTTTATAGGGTAACCGTTAAATTTTCCAGCTCCTACCGCGAACGCGTTCCGCGGCAGATGAAACCCGTAAATGTCAAAGCAGGCATAACCCGCCCGAATTCTTTCATGCTCGCCTTTCAGTGAAGAACAGTCCGGACTGTTGCTGCCTTGGGCGCTGCTGTTCTCTTGAAGTAATCCCTGCGTATCTATAAAAATGCACATTTTACATTCGTGAATGAACTTTCAATTTCTCGAATACTTTTACAATTCCTTGAGTAATTGAAAAAACTAAAGTACTCGTGCAATTCCAGGTAATGGAATTGAAAAAAAAAAATCAATTACATTTTCAATTCCTTTCAAAGAAATTGGAAAAAATTACATTACTGGCACGTAAGTTATTCCAATTACAATATGAAATTTCTTAAAATTGGGAGTAATTTAATCCCTAAAGGAATCATTACGACCCAGCTCTGCATACACTAGGCTGCCTCACAATCAATACAAAGAAAAGCGATTCTCCTTCTCCAGCGAATTTTATAACTCCAACCTTTCCTTAAAACTGCATGAAAACGTCACGTTTATCATAAATCTAATTTATGTATATCGCAAAATGTTTCCCGAGAAAATAGTCTGAATAATGGGAACATGTAAATTTAAAAGTTTTTTCAAAAATTCTGCCATCAGTTCTTTGGTATTTACTTTTCATTCTCACAGTATCAGCGATTTTTTTAATTAAACCACTCAAGCCCCAAAAACTTCAGACATTTCTTTGTTTTGCCGAAAAATCCTAGGATGTTTCAACAAAAAAAAAACAATGCGAAACTGAAAATCAGCCCAAAGATTTTAAAGTTATCAAACACTTTAAAAAATTAAAAGAAGCCAAAACTAAAAACTATCATTAGTTTGAACTAAAAAACCTTTTCCGTTTTACCTCGAAATTTGGTTAATATACGGCTGAGCTGTTAAAATTTCCACGAAAACTATACTGAAAAGCTTAAAAATGTCGTTATTTTGAAGAGCTGAACAGTGTTTTTTTTTTTATTTTGATGCAGATCTTTTATTGAAACACTCGTCTATAGGGTTATTTGATGTTAGAAGTGTTCCAGCTAAAAAATAAAAATAAAATAATGCGAGTTTCAGAAGGATTTTCAATGTGCTTCAGCTTACGATTAGTGCCGAATTGAAACAAAATATTTTATTGGGCGCTAAAATTCCACATTTTATTATCTGCTTGGAAAAGCGGCAAATTTTCGTCATGCGGCACCCTAGTGTAGACCCTAGATTTCTTTTATATTTTGCAGACACATTTACGGGCTGTCCTGAATGCAATCAACGATGGGTGCAACGTTACACACTACTCCCATTGGAGTTTAATCGATAATTTCGAGTGGAATAAGGGATTTACGTAAGTAAATGCTTAATTTTAGTTTTTACCTCTTTCAACACTTTCGCGCTTTGCGATTGCGTGCTAGCGACACCTTAAATCAACAATAAACGTTCGTTTTCGTTGCAGTGAAAAGTTTGGTCTCTATTACCTGAACATGACAAGTGAGAATAAAGAACGTGTTGCCAAAAATTCGGCGCATTACTACAGGAGTGTCATTGAAAGTCGGGAAATATCATCAGGCGACAATTACGTGTGAAAAGCTGGTGCTACATGAATATTTATTTATACAAAAACAATATTTAAATTACATATGTACATATGTTTGTTGTTTGTATATGCAAGCACTAGGATACGATTATTGAAAACTAAGTGGCGCTTTGTTATTTGATTATAAATAAATATGTACCTTTTTGCATACATGTGTTTGTATGTATATATGTACATACACATATTCGTTGACGAAAGTAGTCAAATTTAGTCGTTAGTAAAGTCAAATCTAATTTAGTGGGGCGTATTTGAAGTAAACTGCAAGGCGATAAAGTGAAAAAATAAGTTCTTTAATACAGATGGATATGTATGTAAGTATGTACGTATATCTACATGGCTACATATCTAAATGTTAAATAAAGTTACTGACTGAGTTTGAAATTGTGCTTATCATTTATTTAGTATGCAAATATACAAACTCGCATGTAAGCTGTTCAGCAAAAGGAGCTGTTTCCTAATAAACGATTTGTGGTGAGATTTCAGTAGTTAAATGACTCGAGTTTGCCCTTTGTACATAATATTTAACCCTTGTACATATTCTGTTGTTCTGAGTTGTGTCTTGCCACTTCTGGCCCATCCCCTAAGAAGTAAACGCTGCTAGTCTATCTCTGTTTGAAGCAGCCGAAAAAGGAGGTGTTTTGATATGAGACACCATTGGCTTAGCCAACACCGACTAGCAAAGAAACTCAAAAACTCTGAGATTCAAGAAACCCCAGCGAACCGAAAGTGCCTTCTTGTCCTTGTCTAGCTCACCCATTTCATAATGTTGCCTTTTTAAGCAACCATCTGATTCACAGGGCAGAGAATTTTCCCTCTTTGCCTTACAAGAGTGTGACATTTTAAGAAACGAAAACACAATTTTCTCACCCTTTGCTTAGCGATTTGTTGAAAGGCCGTTCACACCAAGCGATTGTTGCTTTCACCTCAAAGTTGCCTGTAAAATCGCTTCATGTAAACACCGTATAAACCACAGTATATACAGTAATACAACATTTTAAGTACTCCTTGGGGGTAAAATCTGATCAGGGTTGTTATTGAGAAGGAGCATGGATTTTGTTGATTCAGAGTTGTATACNTTTTTCCAATATTGGACTCTACTCGCAACTCATCGCTTGCCACGCAACTTTGTTTGAACCATCTAACAATGGCTTTAATTGTGGATATTCTAACGCTGATTTCGCCACTAAATTCAACGTGTGGGCAAAACACGGTATATGGTATTTGTTTCCAAAAGCAGAGAACGTCTATGAATGAGAAGGCGCATTTTCTGTGTGAACTAATTTCTGCCAGAAATTTTGGGGTGCAGTCGGCCAAATACACCACACGTCGGCTGCCACCATACCAAAAATTGTTTCGTGTCACCACACTTCGGCCAATTACACCATACATGATAATGAACTTTTAAATGCTGAAAACGCTTGTAACTTGTAGATCACTCAAACTTGGGTATGCTTAATGGACTGTCTGGGCGGATGCGCTGGCAGGTATTGGGGTCTGTATAGCTATACAAACCATGTTTTTTTTTTTAAATAAAGACTTAAATGTATTCGGAAATTTAGAATTTGGCTTGATAAATAGTTTATAAAACACAAGCGTTAATTATGAAAAAATTAATATTATTTTTCATTAAGCATGAATATCAGCATACATTAAAGATGAATATTATACTTAACCTACATTTTGTTCATAAATAATACATAACTATGTATATTTTATCCTCGAAATGAACTTTTATAATCATGAGTCGAAATTCCCCACAGTAAGTGTTGCCGTGTGCGCAAAACGAAAGCGCTGCACACAACTCAAAAGTACTCCTCGGGGACCAAATGGTGAAAAACTGCGAAAAGGTTTATTACTGTATATACTGTGAAATGAACTTCGCGTATAAGCGGTAGCCCAGTATAAAATTTGATATTTTCTTCTAAACAAAATTTGCTTTTTTGTAGTATATTCGTAATGAAATGAAATAAAATAAAATACCGCTTTAAGAAAACAAAATGTGTATACTGGCAAAGAATTGTTAAAGAAGTAGCACTGTTTCACCTAAGGCAGTCAATATGGCGGAATTAGAGCGAGAAGCTGCCAGCCGATAACACCTTGTATTATTGCATCATGCACCAAGATGACGTCACGCACACAGCTGATTCTGTCAAATTCACAAAGAGTGACAACTCTCAAGCAATGCCAAGTATGCATAATAGCCCAGTATACTTAGCTTTGCCTGAGAGTTGTCAGATAATAATCTGTTAAACGGGTTTTGCGTGTAAGCGATTACCCAACGCATAGCACTTAACATGTAGAATTCTGTTGGGTTGTGATTTTTTTGCTGAATGTATGCGGAAGATATTTCATTACATTTCATTTATTATAAAATATAACATTAGCGCAATAAGATCCCAATGATCTTTTATAGTACAACTGTAACTTATAATTAAGAATTTAAATATGTTAATGTTCAACATCAAGTAATATATAAAACAAAAACAGGAGCAACAAAAACTTACAAAACTCTATAGACAATCACAAGTGGAACATAAGGAAAAACATAAGAATAATGTATTGATTACCCTAACCTAACTTGATAGCGAGCCTCAGAGGAAAGGATATAACTTTGCATATGAAATAGCATTTTAACGAAAATAAGATATGAAATTGTAAAAATGAGATTTTACGCAAAATTATAACGATTTTTCGACTACCCCTCCACTGGCGCTACTTTTCCAACTGGGGGTCTAATATTTAGTAAAGTACAGTACGTAGCGCTATTATCAATTAGCATAGTGTTTAAAATTCAACTCTGATTTAAACTAGAATTTAAGTGGGATAGTGCTAAAATAAAGTAAAAATAAGGGATAACAAAAGGATATGTATCAATAACGAAAGGAACATTTCCAGAAAAATATTCTAATTAAAATAATATGAGTGAAAGTCCTGCAGAGATGTCAAGTTTTCAAGTGGACCAGCGGGCAAATTTCCTCGCTCTTATTTTGTTGGACGCACTAGAGGATGGCAATGAAAGGTAAAAAAACATGATGTTAATAAAATTTACTTGAAACCAATTATAAAAATTGTAACTAATAGTGTTTAAACTTTAACTTTGCAAGCGACATAAATGCAATACTTGAAAGGAATAATGTAGATGCAAGTTTTGTCCCTGTTGAGCGCGGTATATCGCCACTGCATTATGCGTGCGGAATGGAGAACGCAGAATTAGCCTGGGAGATATCAAAAAGATTCCTTCAGGACGGTGGTGAGTTACATAAGTTTTTAAAACTTAATATTTTGAATAAATTTATAAATATGTTCGTACGTATACACACATTTAAGCTGATCCCAATGTGCGGTCCAACGAAAATATGACGCCATTGCATGTGGCAGCAATATTTGGACGTGTGGATATTGTGAAGCAACTTTTGGTAGGCAATCCTTCCCTATAAATTTTCAAAATGAATATTAACACTTAGCGAATGTAGAAATATGGTGCTCAATATGATGTGGTGGACGATGAACGTAAAACACCTATACATTATGCCATAGAAGATTGCCATTTCGAAGTGCTTGAAGCGATTAGAAACCATATTTTTCAACATAAGTACGATAGAGACTGTCAAAAGCGCAGTAATGAATGTAGACAGGACTCCAACACTCCAGCTCCAAAAACAGTAAGGTTACGTGATGAAAATGCCTCGAATATTACGCCAGTCAACAAGGTACTTCGTAACGTACTTGCCACGGATAATGAAAACCACGATACACCAGCTAAAAAATATACACCTAACCGTGTACATTACAATTATGATGTCACATCTCCATATTACATTAACATCACCCATCGACGTCACAGGCCTCAGCCTATATTTCCAACCACTGCGGAGCCGCTCAATAAAGCCCGCAATATTGAAAGAAATAGTTCAGATGTACAAAGTGTGAATTCTGAGGTATTAAAAAAATTTATTCATCAATTTGTAATATATGTACATATGTAAATGTAAATTGGTTTAATTGATCATTTACAGGGACATCGTCCGGAATCACTAACTTCACCTCAAAAGTCAGTTAATGTTTTCGACCTAACAGAGAAAAACTTAAAAGAACTTTCCCTGGCCACATCTAATTTAGAACGATCTTGCATATCTATGATCGAGTCTTGGCGAAGAAAAGTAGAGAGTTCACGAGCGAGAAGGTCAATTTTAAGGCAGTACACCAATGTTGACGAAATGTTGGACGAATTAATGAACAGCGACCATCTTAACTATACGAACACAGCGTTGCAAAAAGAAGTGAAGTCAGATTCGGCAGAAGAGCAACCAAAAGCATCTACAGCAACCGCAGGGAAGTTCTTACTTAATCCTAATGTCTCTTTGGGTGCTATAATACAAAAAGCGGCGCAAGCCAATGTCTTAAATATGGATCCACCAGCACGCAATCGAGAGTTAGACAGTAGCTATCATACTGTGCCACCTTTCACTGAACAATTGGATGAAAACATAAGTGCAAATATGCCAGATGAAGGCTTGCAAAACTCACAGAAGAACTACTTAAAAGAAAAAAGTACAAAAAATTCAGCATCTGAATATTTTCTACAAATGACTGAGGCTTACGTACACACTGACGACGAGAACGGCCTAGTTTTCTATGAAACCAAGCTGCTTAGTACCCAGAATCATGCAACTAACAGGTAGTATAATATAGCGATACTTATATACATAGGTCTTTTACATGTTTATTACATATGCTATATATGTATGTACATAAATACCATACATACATATGTATATGATTTCTTTATTTCAAGCGATCAACAAAATTTGAATAATACAATATCCACTAATGTTACAATTCCTTTGGACTACGAAACGGACGAGCTACGCGCAGAGTTGACACATTATGGCGATCCTCCAGGTAAGCGATGTAGCTCTGAATTATAAGATGCATGCATATGCAAACACTGTTTCTTTAATTTGTGTATTTCAGGACCGATAACAAAGAGTACGAAAAAGCTTTATATTAAAAGACTTATAAAGTACAGAAGGAATGCTCCGAACCCCCTCCAGCTTAATACCAAGGGAGCGACTAACGCTGATAAAACCGCAAGTAGGTTGTCATTCATATTTTTAACCGACTTCAGAAAAGAAGAAGGTTATCAATTCCGCGGATAGTTTTTTTAATTTTTACGTACGTTGCCGCATAAATTTGGACCATGTAAACAGATTTCGATAAAAATTTTTTTTATCGTAAATATTTGGTCCCATACCAATTTGGCTTAGATCCGATCATTGGATCATGAAGAAATTAACGGTTTGTTTCAAAATTACCTTTATTCTAATAAAATATTTTGTTCTTTTGATAAAAAGGGTTCTCAGTGGAACTGCAGCGTACAATACGTTCTTCAGAACAGTTTTCTTTAATACCCGAGTACATGAAATATGAGTCCAAATCGGCAGAGTATTTTGCCAACCTTCCAAACAAGCGGAAAATGAGAGAAGGACACCTAAAACAAAGCTTTATATATATGCTTATCGATCCCCGGATTTCATGTAATTTACCAGGGGAAAGTGTGGTATGCCTGTTACTATTTTAACCTTTGTATATACAAATTTAAGTAGGTATTTTCTTCTTTTCACAGTTTCTTGACAAGCATAGCGCATGGATGCGATTTCTTCATTCAGTTTTCTATGTGGGCAAAGGAAAGACTTCACGGCCATATTCCCATTTATATGAAGCGATGAAATTGCATTCACGTGTACATAGTCAGGAGAATGTTTCAAAAACCAGTTCGGGAATTGTAAAACCACGGCGTGGGAAAACGTCATGTAAAGTATTTCATATGCAAATATACATATCGCTCATTTACTTCAATAGTTTCATAACTCAAAAAAGCAAAACTCGAGAAAAACGACTTTGAAGTTTTGAATTTAGGTAGACTCCTATAGAAGAAATGAATACATACTTTGTTCAACCTGTTTCCAAGAGTACTTCAGAAAGCGGCAAATGCACTTTAGAAACAGTAAAATGTACTTCAGAACAAATAGTCAGTTCATTTTACACCTCACTGATATGAAGCACATTTTACCTTTTCTGAAGTACATTTGACGCTTTCTGAAGTACTCTTGGAAAAGGTGAAATGAGTTTCTGGTAATCGACATAACATTCATATCGTCACCTGAAATGCAGAAAGATGTAACAAACATCATCGTTGAAATGCAGTCATAACTAAAAAACATTAAAACTCACTTTTTGAGTAATCATGATGGATTTCATCGAATTACGACTTCCCACACCATTTTATGAAAAATATAATAAAAATATTACTCACGACTTTTTCCATTTCATTTACGATGTTGTTACATCTTTTCGCATTTCAGGTGACGATATAAATATATACATAATATGTAGGTAAAGGTAGCGCTAATTTCTGTATACTCAGCTCAAAAGTTATATATTTTGGATTATGACACTATTGAAGTAAATTAGCGATATGTACATATATGGGTGTCAGCAATAACGACACAACTAAAAATTTAAACAAAAAAAAAGATACATATCTGTGTTCGTATGGAAAAGTAGCTTATGTCGAAAGGCTGGCTTTAGTATAAATCGGCATTCGCAGCATACGATTGCGAATGACTTACGGGCGCTAAGCCGTTAAACAACTTTTAGCAAATAAACGTGCAAGAAATAGTTCCGGTACTAGCAAGTCAATATTCTCTTAAAGTCTCATCAAAAAACTCCTTGTCGTTTAAAAAATAAAGGGAATGCCGCATTATACTAAAGCCGGCCTTTCGACATAAGCTACTTTTCCATACGAACACAGAAATATACTATTGTGAAGTCTCATGTCTCTTAAAGTAATAAGGATTATAGATATGAGACACTTAACTTTGAATTTTGAGTTATATCATTATTACAGATGACCACCGTTATGTTTCCTTCTATGCATTAACAAACAATCCTATTAATAAATCATTTTAGCGATTCGAAAACAAAATCTTTGTGTAGACGTTTTCAAAACGAGTCTCTGTAAGTCTCCGGATAATAAAAAACTGAACAGAATCCTAGACATTTGGCGCTGTGGAAAAGGTGTGGTTTGTTTACATGTCTTTCACAATATATTACCCTCAGAGGCGTATACCAGAGAAGCGGCTATAATCGACGCATTTGGATTAGATCATTTAACAAATTACAAGCGAGGCGATTATTACGGTCCATCGCAAACCTGGACTATGAAGGAAAAGAAATTCTTAGGTATATCCTTGCTGTATAAAGCATTACAAATATATTTAGCCGAGGGAGAATCGCAACTTTCCCCGAGTGATCTCATATAAAGTTGTAAGCTATGTATATACATAGTTTAATATGTAGTAACTAAGACATTGTCTCATGTATAATTGTATGTAAGTATACAATTAGTGAATGTGATATTTTAGATGATTTATGTGAAAAATATATTGACTTGGGATTGTACAGATCTTTATTAAAACATGTTTTATTTCCGCTTATCGGCGCCTTACATACCAAGTAGAGGAAACTAACAAAGATATTGTGTGTGGAAATAAGTTTTCCAAATTTTATATCGATATTTTACTTTTTCTGGCTTTTCTTTTCATTCTCCTCCTTTTCCTGTTTGATAGCCTCAACATGTTTCTTAACTTCATCTGCAGACAGCGTTACCAGTCTCGGAGTATCTCCAGGCTTTTCCGCTTTCTTCATCACTACAATTTCCAAATTTCCACTGGCTTGTGCTACCTCTCGAAGTGCCTTAATGGTCAGCCGAACAGCGGCATCTTCTTCTGCAACACTTTCCTCCTTGTAGTGCTTTTCTAAATACTCGCGTACTGTTTTGGCAGCACGTCCAACGGCATTCGCTTTCCATTCATAGTAATTCCCAGACGGCTCAGTCTGGTAAAGATGTGGATCGCCATTGCTATCGAATCCCGCTATCAAACACGAAATACCAAATGGTCGTCTGCCATTGCTCTGTGTGTACTTTTGTTTCAATTGGGCAATGTACCTGTTGGCGGACCTTTCGGTAAATATCTATAGCCTTTTTGAAATCATAACTTACCGTGTAATATATTCCAATGTGACGGGGTCCTCCACGTTCAGTTTGTGGCTTTGACATTCAACACGGGCTCGATTAATAAGAATACGCGCATCAGCAGTTAAACCGGCAAAGGCTATGATGACATGGTCATCCAAGGTACAAATTTTCTGTACCGTCCGGTCTAACTGTAATGTGGGCATAGACTTCTTTTCTACACCCAGCACAACAACGTCTTTACCACGTACTCCAACCTGCAAAATTTGTATGAAATTAAACAGTCTTGTTCAATGGGAAAAGGACATTTATAGAGGAGGTTAAGTTCACTCACAGCCGAAGATCCTCGACGCACTGCTTCCTGAGCGTATTCCACTTGCAACAGATGGCCATCTGGTGAAAAAATAGTGACAGCGCGATCGTAACGGGCAGACATTTTACTCAAAACGTGATATCGCAGAAAAATATGAAAAAACCAACGAACAGCGGGCAATGATTACAAAAATTGTAAAAAGTGTTTGTCAGCTTCGTGGTAGAGCATTGCCAGCATGAAGTACTCCTTGTTTAGAGATGCCAGACACAACCAAGAAAAAACTGACAAACAGATGGCGCTTGTCGCGGGTGGAGTCGGTAACAATAGATTGA
>NW_016173017.1:0-3211 GCF_001687245.7 Rhagoletis zephyria
GCTGGGAATTTTCGACAGTTGCTTTGATGAAAATACGGCCAGAAAGTTAAGCAACCATACTGCAGCGTTTGTACAAAAAATATTTCAATTCTTCCAGAATAGAGAGCCATGCACTTATTAGACGTCTAATAATATTATAACAAAAAACATGTAAATGTGCTGATTGCTGTAAAATTGTTCACTAGACCTATGGGCTCGGCAATTTTTATTCACCTCATAGTTGTCAAAAATTTACCACCCAGAGTACTTTTCTATCAATTGGCACAGACCCTATAATCAAAAAAATAAATTTTTTTTAATATGCACTAATTTTAGCATTTGTTTCTAAAATCTCCAAAAAATGCTGAAATATGGCTAAAACGCTTTATCTTTTAACAATTAGCATTTACTTTTTATGCATCAGGTGATAAAGTATAAGAAAATAACATGCTCGAGCATATTTTTGGTTGCCCTATTAATAAGCTATCCTTTTCTAGAAATCCTAAAAATGGCAATTATCAACTATGGTTGTAACCCCTGTTTCGCAACCCTCTAAGCTCCACAATTCAAGTCTTATTATCCTCACAGTATCCGGAAAAAGACCAACGTGCTAAAATTTCCAGATTTTTCAACATAATTTGACTGTACTAGTAAATTATTTTAATTTTTATTATATTTTAGTTTGAATATGATTATCTTCTACAATTAATGCCTATTGAAGGATACGGAAAGGTTATTGGTACCTTGGATGACACCATTGTTCATTCGGAGATGTCAGTAGATGTAACAAATATCAGTTTAAGATTAAATAAGTTCCGCATTGCCCAGTTCAGGTAAGTTGAAAAAACTGCGTAAAATTATTATCATTTAAATTACTTTATCATTTATCTTTGATTACTCACAACGATTATTAATCGGGTTACTTAAAATATGATTACTCAAAAAAATGAATTTTGCTCGTTAAAAGAGTTTGCTTTGGAAAATGCTTATTTTATTTTTTAAAATCTGTATATGAAAAAAATATTTAATTTTAATTTTTGAAAACAGAAACGTTGTTTTCAAAGTATCAAGGAACTTTAACTACTTTATATCGATGGTCCTGTGCAATAACGACACAATTCAAAATTTAAAAAAAAAACTGTTACTTCTGTTAAGTGGCTCATGTCTATAATCCTTATCGGATCAATGTCTAAATTTTAGTACTTAATTTAGCAATCCTTAATGCTTACTTAAGCAAGGGTTGGAAATGGATTAGACACGGATTAGAGACAAGAGCCACTTAACAGTGGAAACAGTTTTTATTTTTTGAATTTTGAATTGTGTCGTTATTGCAGAGGAACATCGATATGTAAAGAGTACTTTGCAATCTTGATTACTCATACTGTCGATTAATCATAAAGGAAATTACTCAAATATTTTTGTTTTTGAGTACGTAATCATAATTTCCAATTAATCGAATAATTGACTTAACTACTTTATGTTTAATTAAAATTTTTTATAATCAATTAATCGCACAGCCCTACTTCACATATATGTGTATTAGACTGCATCACTCCCCATCGGTACTGTTTTTCTATTGGAAAATATTTCGGAAATATATTAAGATTTAAGCGAGCTGGACCGATTTGAAAATACCTTCAAAAATGGAGTTTTTTATGAATAGTTTCTTAAAGATGTTTTTGAAAAAATCCTCTCGAAAGGCAAAACGGTTTAAGCTTAAAAAATTTACATAAAAATATTAAAAAAAAAATTAAAAAAAAGTTTGAACGGAATCGTAATAATCAGATTTTTGATGCTGTTTTTTAAGATTGGGAAAAAAAACTTGAATAACTGAACCTAAACTCTTCCGATTTAGATTTGTGAGGTATCATTAGAAAGGTATTTTCTCACCCCTTTTTTTTCTTTGCTAATAAGCTCATTCAAAGGATAAGAGAGAAAGGTAGGATGAACGAATATCACTCAAAATTAAATTAATATGTGTTGGTATTTGACAAAAAAAATTGGGACATGAATGACTTTTTTGCAAGGAATGAAACCGATTCAAAATAACGTTCCGGTTTGGGTTTCGGTTTTGCCAAGTGTTTCGGTTTCGGTTTTGGTTTCGTTCTTCAAAATTTATTTCGGTTTTGGTTTCGGTTTCTTCCGGTTTCGGTTTTTCACAGAAATTTTGTTGATATTATTTAAATCACAATGTCTTAAACGTTGAGGAAAGAAAATCGAAAATTACAGTTCACTGATAATATCAACACTAGGTTCTTTCCCTACCAATCCGGACCGGATTTGGTAATTAGAGAATAAGAGAAACATTTTCTTTCAAAAATGGAACAAAGTTCAGAAGTACGGAAGCGCAAAAACCCACATTTCGTGCCCACAAGTCGATAAACAGCTGATTCACGTTGTTCTTGTTTTTGTCACTTATACCATGTTCTGACCCAAGAACGATAGAATACAAGATTCGCAACGGGTAAACAAAGAATATGGCGAAGAACAATGAGTTGACAGTTGTGAATTTGCAGTGAGAAAACGTGTGTTCTTCTCGATTCACCAATTTCTCAAGCCATCTTTGAATATAGCAAATTAAGCACTACGTTAACAAAAAATATACAACCACTCTTTAAATGTGTTCAAAAGAATAGGTCTTATTAATTGATTAATTAATTTTGTGTTTGTATTGCAGGTCCCGAAAAAGTGATAATATCTTAGCGCAGCGCATGTTTTCCTGCAGAAAGTGGTCGATGCTTGCTTACCTCCGATTTTACTTTGTAATTTGTGGTATTTCAACGTTTTCAACTCAACATGTCGTGTTTAAAAGTGGTCCGTAAAGTGCTTCATGCATATTACGCTGGTGTCTAAATTGTATGGCTTCTCCTGCCGGCAGAACTCTACCTACTTTCTGGCCAAGGCGTCGTCGCGGGGAAACAAAAAAAAACTGCATTTGGGGGCTTTACCCCTACGGCTGCTGCAATTCAACACACGACACGACATTTTTATAAAGTTTTTATTACAAATAAAACGTTTTTTATTCAGAACGCACGAATTACTTCGATTTTTCACTCGAAAGTACACAATACGTTTGCAATACGTTTGCACTTGTTTCTAAACAAAAAGTTTGTTTACGTATTGCCATAAATGTCAAAGTCGGCAAAACCAAAGTAGCGGTTTCGGGAATGCGCCACCTTCAGTTCATTACACCATGCCCTAAAGTTTGGCACGTTACTTCTGGGACACCCTG
>NW_016173017.1:10530-12387 GCF_001687245.7 Rhagoletis zephyria
TATAGATGTATGTACATATGCACAAGTATCAGAGCTGTACAAAATTTAAATAAAATTGGTTTGCAATCGTAAAATATACTTTATATTGCAACCGGTTTTGATAACAATGATTTTGATTGCAAAAATTACAATTTGCTATCAATTTGATTTGTATTATTTTGCTACAAATACAACAAATCTTAAATCAATTGCTTGCAATCGAATTGATTGCAAACTAAAGTGAGTACAATCAAATTGATTGTAAGCCTTCGCAAATATTGTAAATTGTAATTTTTACAGTCAGAACAAAAGCAATCAAGTGTGATTGCAATCAAATTGGTAGCACAATAATTGATTGCTAAACAAAATAATCGCAATTTAGAAGTTTTGGCAAGTATGTGTATCAAGTGCTTTGATAATTTTTACGAGCTGTTTCTTTATTATTATTACAAGATCTTTTTTTAATGCTTTTATTTAACTTGTACTTCCCGCGGAAATGTCCTATAGATTTTAAACTTAACTTCCCGACAAGCTAGGGCTTGAAACTTGCAGCATATTTGCAATCCCGATGGCGATGCAATTTAAAATATAAATTGATTGTCTAAATGGTCTAAGGGTCTTGATATCAAAGTGGGCCAAACACAATAAAAGTTATAGCTAAAATAACGTAACTTTCCAAAGAAGGTAAAAAGTGCTCCAAGTTCTTTATATCTGCCGGCGTAGTAGAATAGTTTCAGGCACTAGTATAATGAAATCTGCTTCTTTGGTAAGGGAAATACCAGAAATTTATTTCAACAGGTTTCACATGCCCCAACGGTTAAGTTTCATAAAGCTGTAGCGCCAGCTGTTTCTCAGATACCCAGAAAGAAATCGGTAATCGCTTTTAGTGGTAATGTGTTCTAGAACGCATTGCCTTATAATGTCTTCTTATTGTTTCGCTTATTTTAGGCATTGCCGGTAATGCATAGCAGAATGTTCTACAATGCATATTTTAATAATTTCGCTGCTTTGATGCATTACGGTCAGCTGAAAACTAGAATGAATACCGACAAATTCTTTTCTACCGTTACTTTCTGTGGGAAATTCCATCGCATAAAAATCATGTTTTGCTTTGTTTAATTTACGCGAAGTTGAAGTCAGTCAATGAAGTGAAGTACATGAGTGAGGAAGTACAATTTTAAGTTTAATTAAATATGTATGAATGTGTGTACATACCGATTTTTAAGTAAGATCTATATACCTAATACATACAGACTGTATAAAAACTGATTTATAAAATTTTGTATTAATTTGAATCTTTTTAGACAATCTGTATTTTCTTTTTTCAATTAATATATGTACATAAGTATGTCCTTATCTAGGCGTTCTACATTAGTTTCTCTGTAAGGCATTCTTTGTTCGCTTCTCTGGATTTTGTTTATCTATGCGTTCTCCCTTCGTTCGAAGGTAATGCTGCATTTACGGGCTTACGGCCAATGACATGCTCATGTTAAAATAATGCCTTCTTGAAGCGAAGGGGTAAGCGATTCCCATCGCCTAATTCGATTCCATTTTAATTTCTGTGGTAATCGTGTTTTTGCTGGGTAATTTTGTGTGTGAGTGTTAAGGCTGCTAGTACCGGGATTCAGGATCCAAGGAGTCCCGAGCCCTTTTGTCAGTCCCGAAATCACGGGATAAAGCCCTCAGGATCCCGGGATCCCGGAACATAATTTAATTTACGACCAAATTAAAATAAAACGAAATTCAGACACTCTAATGGCATAAAAGAATTATAAAATGCAACCCTACAAATAATCAATTAATATATTACAATTCTTAAACTACTATTACGGTATAGGGATCTGAAGAGGGAAGCGAGACGTATTTGCCGCAACAAGA
>NW_016173018.1:0-12387 GCF_001687245.7 Rhagoletis zephyria
TTATGTAAGAGAACTGAAACTTTCTGTTCACAGTTGCTTTCTTCTATTTGCTCTACTTATTTTATTTCAGCTCAAAATATTTCCTCTTAGCTATCTTACCTTGCGATTACGAAGAAAATTGCAATTGCGGGAAATTTGCACGACAAAACTTAAGTTGTTTCGGTTGGTGCTGCGATAGAATTATGGCAAACAAATTGTTGCCAACTTCTATGGCTGTTGCCGCACTACGCATTGGTAAGGAATGCTTCTTCTTTTGCTTTTTTCGTCTGCGTCTCGATAAGTTGTTGTGGCTGCGTATCTTACGGATTACTTATATGCTTTATTTTATGCTGTGTGCACTTATGTACCGTGTTGCCAAGGTTGTGAATTATTACAGTGTCAGCCAAAGATATTTGAGGGCCAACATAATTTTACACTGCAATAAATGAGCAAACATACGAAGTGGAAATGAGTTAATGTCAGGTAAACAGTGTAGATGTGACCCAAATATTAACATACATACATACATACATACATACATATGTACACTAGACTGGATCGCGAAGAAATGGTTGCTTAAGTTATTCGCATGCCAGTGCGTATGAGTGATAACATTGTCTGCTATCCTAATATCAATATAAATATTTATTCCGGTCAAAATAGACATTTCAAGACCCTGTAACTTTTTTGTATATTAATTTATTGTTACGCTTCTAAATGAATAATAATTATCGTCTCAAATAATTTTAAGCACTTAAAAATATCTTCTCAAATTTACATATATCGCACTTTGGAAACGAGTCATATTATAGGCATAAATTTAAAATTTCGCCCGATTTTCAAGGCCCAAAACACCCCTCAAAGTAAGCTTCTAAACTTTTTTTTTGTACGGGAACCAACCCAGTTTAATGTACACCTTGCTACATATACTTATATATACATAGATATCTGTCCAATTTTGTTTACTTGCTAATTTTATTGTTGGTGACGCCTCATAAATTCTTCATATTAAATGACAACTCTTCTGACTGAGACAGTGCGTATACGCAACATTTACTTTATACTACAATACATAAAATATTTAAAGGTTTTTTTTTTTCCTATTTTGCAATGAAATACTCGGATGAAACCCTGGCGACCATGGAATATTATAAAAGGACTTTGAGGTATTGAACCCGTTATGAGGAAAGTAGCTCTGCCCGACCGATTGATGACCTTGGGAGAACAAAGGCAGGCATCAGGCTTGGCATTTCAAGTTAATAAGATCACAGTAACTACAACTGCCATATAACGGAAAGCAAGGTCGATGCCAGTGAAGTAGCGTCTCGGTTCTAGCTTAATTAGTGAAACTTGATAGATCATGATGTGATTGACTTGACTTGTTGCAAACGGCCCTTAGAGTGCGTTTACGGATTTCTAAGCAACTCTCCCTTCTACTCTCATAAAGAACATCTCAGGAAATGTACATTCGCTAAAAATGAAATCGCATTAGTTATTCTCTACTTACCGTCCCGAAGAAAGTTTTGTGGATTCCTGATTCAAATTCTATTTTAATTAGGGGGATAAATTAATTGAAATAGATAGGTATGACAATATGGGCGAACTTCCGGAACCATGTGATTCAACGCTAAAAAAACGTAAATTTTTAAACGCACAAAAATAAATTATACATCAATTTGTTTGAAACCCATTGAGGAAATATTGAGTTCTTGTGTGATTCAACTTTTTCAAATGCTTAAAGGTTATAAGTAAAAAACGATAATTTTCGAGACATCAAAGTTATCGATTTTGACATTGAGGGTCAGGCCCAATGTGTATATCAAAATTGGTAAAGATTGGTGTAGTGGTTTTCGCGATACAAATATTTGACATAAGTGGGCGGGTCACGACCGGTTAAAAAAAATGTTACGAATAACTAATTTTCGCTAAGATCCTTTAAAAAAAATAATTTTTCAGTAAATATTTAAAAATTCGTTAACCGCATTGCCCAAAGAAAAAAAAAGAAAGAAACTTTATGAAGAATGTTATCTAACGATCACGCATAATGCCAACCTGTTATGTTTTATTCTGTCAGTGTGCCATCAAAAAAAGGGAAATTTTGAAGCCATTCACGCAAAGACTTATTCAGACAGTATTTGTTATAATTTAAATATGTTGAAAGGCACACAACTGTAAAAGCTCTTATTTATTCTCTAATGTGTAATTAATAGATATGTATATAAACAAATGAGAACAATTTAATAATCGCTGAAAGTGCGAAATGAAAAACAACTTAAAGTATTACCTTTTTGATAATTTCGAGTGACAGATTTCAAATTGTTACAGTTTATTATTAATGAAGAGCACATATTTTTCTCAATGCCTAATGTATTTTCTAATATAATATTTACTAATTGCCAATAGAATGTCTCCGCTTTTCGCTGAAAAAGTTATACTCAAAAAACGTACAAATGGTACCCAAAGTGACACGCTAAAATTGTTATTTTAATTACCTTGATTGTTTACAAAAATTAAAATGACATTATTAAAATAAAAACAATTTAATAATTTACAAGAACATACACAGTTGTTACATTTGTTATCAAAATGGCCCAGAGTTTTTCCAAAAAGTAAAATCATATTTATAAAATTAATTTGAAGGTGAGTGGCACAAAAGCACACGTTTCCGCAGATTTGCCCATATGGGAGTCAGACGAAAGAGGTTCAAGAAGGTTTTAGCTTGCAGATATTTTGAAGAAGGTTGCCACCTGTTTGTAAATTCAAATTTAGTTATTTTTAGTAATAACTAGACTGCACCGCCACCTAGCGTTTTAAGTTGTTAACCTAAACTATACAGGGACCACCTCAAACACATACAAAAAAAAAAAGATGGTTGCCACCTGCTTGAAATTTTAAATTTATTTAATTAATTTTTAATTTTTTAAATTTTTTATGAAGTCGGTTTTGTTTTTTTGCTTAAGGTTATTGTTTTCTTTTCTAATTATTTATAAAAATTTTGATTTTTTTTACCACCTGAGTTTTTTTCACCACATCGGTTCTTCCCGCTGAATCCAAATCTGACGGAAAATTTGCTCTAGCACCACAGTTCTGAGATATCCTACCTCAAAGTGAGGTTATATAATGAAAGCACCAAATTTTTTTACTCATTTTTATTTAGGGCATTATTTTTGTTTGTTGCGGTGCGATTTTTCTTTCTCGAGATATACCAGTTTTAATGTGATCGGCATTACGTCGTAAGCATGAGCCATCATAGCATGTGTAGAGGCTATACAATCGTTATGTGCGAAAAAGTTTTGTGCATTGATTTATGTATGTATTATTGTTAATATTGTTGATTTTTTCCTTTTGTTAAATACATACAAACTGTTGTGAAAAAAGCATCCTTTGATAAAAAAAAATCGGGTGCTTTTAGTGTGGTAAAATGCTTTTTTCCAAGTTGGTGATGCTTTTTGAAAATAAAAAGTCGGTAACACTGATCTTACTAGTTCCGTGTACTTTTCGCACCTTCCAGTTACAGTTATACCAGTTGCGTGAAGACAATACCCAAGCTTGTTTTTAATTAAATTGACCGCAAAAGAAGTGCCCTATAATATTATCGTAATTCAAGATTAAATTATTTATAGATAACCATATTTATTTATGCATTGCTTTGCATTCTGGTTTTTGTTCATTTACACGTAAATTAAAAAGGGCCTTGGCATTTTCTTCAAACTTCCTACAAATTGCCTATTTGTTTCGCTATTTTGTAAACAAAATCAAATTGCAATAGGGTCGATTGCCATAGTTAGGCTTTACATTTGCATATCAATTTGAAAAGTTTCCCATATACCTACCTACATACTTACATACACAATGTATACATATACATATATGTATTATCTCAGTATCTCTTTTGGATATGTGACAGCAAAGTAAATACATATTATTGTACATATTGTCATTTATATGGCCCCTGTAATTTATGTATATAGTATTCATAAAGTACTTGCACATAGAATATAAGTGTGTGTGTGTAATTTACATCTTATGTAACTGATTGCAAATATGTACTTGTATATATGTATATTCATTCCTGAATGACCACATTGGTTATGATAATCCTCAATAAATTTGTGTGAGAAGAGTTTCATTTCCCAAAATCCTTTGGTAAATGCTATTAGTTTGTAGTGTCGGTATGCGGTTTGATTGCATTCTACGCACGCAATGCCCGACACCAAAAGCACGCCAACACTAGCAATATACATACATACTCGTATTTAAAGAAGCGACTCACGAAGGGCAGAAGCTTCTTTGCTCGTTAACTTATACGGAAGTGAGAAGAGGAGGCGGACTTTTGGGCGCTAAAACGAAAATTATGTGCAACCTAGGCGAGCACGCAAGGCTGCTATCCAAAATATGTGTTACAGTTTTCCATTTTAACCATTCGCCGAATATCATTTAAATGTAAATATGAAATTTATCAGATAAATATGTTCATATAGATGCAGATTTGCTCCGAACTTGCACGTTGTTTTGCAGCTGATATCATTCAACTTTCGCCTTGCATATCCTTCGGGTATGTGTGTTGTTGCTGTTTCTTGTTACGCTGATGCAAGATAAAAATACGAATTTGAAAGTGAAAACGAATGCGAGTGCGTAGGGATTATATGTATTTTGTGAAAATATATAAGGGATGTTCTTATTTGTATGAATATGAAATAGGGATGCTCGCTGTAAAAAACTCTATTAATTGCGCAGTTGAAAGACAGTAGGCAAGATACTTTGAAAGATTTTGTTTATTCCAGCACGAAAGTCTTGCAGAAAAGGCTTCCTTCACAGCTTAAATGGTATAAAGCTCTTATGACAGAAAGCACTTGAGCTGCAACAGTCGAAATGGCCTAATGAGCAAAGCACTGGCGTGCCATTCGAGAGATCCGAATTCGAGTCCCCAGGCAGCGGTATTTGTTTTTATTTTTTTATAATTTATTTTATTTATTTATTTCTTTTTTGCAATTTAATTTACCCTTAATTAATTTAATTTTTAGAAACTTATTTTACTTTATTTATTTTTTAACTTCATTTTAAGATTTTATTATTTTAAAAAGCCAAATATTTTTTAATATCATTAAATTTTCTTCTTTTTTCAACTTTATTTTAACCGACTTTACAAAAAGAAGAAGGTTATCAGTTCGTCGAAATATTTTTAATTTTTTCTTTTATGTATGTTTATGTTACCGCATAACTTTGGACCATGTTAGGTGTTACCTCACAGGTGGTCCCAACTAATTTATTTTAAATCCGATCATTGGATCTTGAAAAAATTAACGATAATCTTAAACTTCTATTCGAGAATTGAAGTCGGTTTTATTTTTTGTTTAAAAAGTACGTGTTTCTTTCTTACGTGATTCTTTTTTAATTGATAAATATGCAATTTTAAATTTTTTTAATTTCATTTAACATTAAGAAACTTTAATTTTTCTCTTATCTTTTCTTCTCAGTTATCAATTTTTTATTCTTATGATTTAATTGTTCTTTTATTTTAAGTTTTTTTTGTTTGGTCGCGGGAAGATAAATATTTTCTTTAATTTTTAGGAACTTATTATATTTATTTTTTTTTTATTTAATATTTTTTAAATTTAATGTTCCTTTAATTTTTAGATTCTGCATGTTATTTTAACCCTTAACAACCCAGTAACTTTTCGTAACGTATCTTACCAGTAGTGTCCAGCAGAAACACTAAATAAATCTAAGGCATTTTTGAAGGAAAACATAGGCATTGTGATTGCAAAAAATTTGGTAGTATAATATACTTCAATATTACTTTCGTGTATTACTACTGTATGCACTACTGTATTTACAGGTATTACGAAAACATTTTGAATGCAAAACAATGTTACACTGGTTTACAGCAAAAATGTTCTCTGGATGACACTATACAAATCCTATGTAGAATTACTCAGTGATTTCGAAAATCGAATTATTATTTTTTATGGATACGTTTTCGAGATATTTGTAATTTACCGTTATTCAGCTTAAAAAAGTAGTGGTTCCCCTTAATCACGTTTATCGTACGAAACAATTTAACAATCTTAATATGAAATACGGCAAATGAAAGCTAATAAAATTCTCCAAAAAACATATATACATCACTTTCCGATAAGACTTACAGTTACTGACAAATTCAATAACTCCAGGTTTTTTAAATATTTTTTTTATGAATAACAGGTTCTGTCCCAAATTTTTGCATCTGTGCTAAGGCCTGTTCTGTTACAAAAAAAAATCTAGTTACTACTGAAGAAAATCGATTGATAAATAAAGAAATAATAGTGGTCAAATGAAAATACGCAAAGTTTTTTTTGTATGAACAACGAGCAGGAAAGAAAGTTACTCATACGCCACCTACATCTGAGTAACACTGCTCATATTTCATACAAGAATTTTAAAAAAACCGACCGAAACTTTTTGCTTTAAAATTTGGCGCGGTTTTAACGCGGCGGGACCCAAACCCACCGCACGCATGGTTTTTTGCCTTCTCACTTTAGCTTGCTCCCGAACGGGTGTTTGGCCGCTACTGAGAGGATACGTCGTTATAAATAACTGGACGTCGTGAGATGCGATTGAACTGTACGCAAAAGAATCACTTCAGTACACTCCTTGGTTTATGGCATTCAAAAGCTTTCCCCACTTACGTGGACTCTGCTCCCGTAACCATCCTATTCAGTTTAGATATGTTTATTAAAACCCTAAATTATCACCGTGGAATTTTTGTATTTAAACATACATATGTTGCTGATCCTGAAATGAAGCGGAACAAATGTATGATGAAGAGCGCAATCGGCAAAAAAATATGCAACACTCGAGGTGTTTCACAATTTTTCACCATCTAACCATCCAAAAGAAATTAATAACCGAAGAAAAGCTTTTCAGAGTGGGGAACTCGATTTTTTTGGGTCACCATTTTGTTCAGTATATATGTATGTATGTATTTATGTATTGAGAAATAGGCTCCCATAGTTTAATTGTTTCGAAACAAAAGCAGCGAGAAAGTGGTACATAACTTATGTATACCCATGCACGAGTATTCAACTGCTAATATCGTTGTGCTTTAATGCTCACCATCAATTACACCGCTTTATCTATGACTTCTGTTTGTATCTTGCGAATGGCTTGTGAAAGCCGCTCACGTACCATAATATCCATATGTGCAAGCAATATGCGATTGTAATGCAGCATCCAGGCGCTTTCATTCTAAAGCTTCACACCACATACGTATATATTTGATAGTTTTTGTTTTTGCACTTCCTTCTCCAATGCGACTCTAAACTTTCGCAATCTGCAAGTGTACACAACTGCATGTACATACATACTATAGGGCTAGCGATTCGTTGGCATTCTGGCTGGTATTCGCAAGTGTAAATTAGTGAGTAGAGATAGTGAGCAGTTGTATATTTGCCTCGTATATTTTATTGTTGCATTACATGTTTAGCATTCTTATGCGCTGCAGAAACACAAATGCAAGCAAACTAATACCCAGCAAGGAAATCAAAAATTAGTGAAATGAAATTTTGTTTTGAAACTATTTAGTACGTATAAATTTAAAAATTTCGGCGCATTCGTAATTGGAAAACACTCATCTCTATCACATGCCTATAGATTATTGCTTACGGCTCTAATGGCGCAAATACGAGTCTGTCTGGAGATAATTTCTAAATCTATAGGGTTAACTTGTGATTGAATTGAAATGCATTAGTCTTTGCCTGAACTACAACACAAAAAGTGTGCTCTGACTTCTCATCTTCCTCAATGTAGAGCCAATACTCCAATACAATCATTACTTACGTGAAACAAAGACAATTGGAACTGGACAGATGGCCAGTGAGAAACCTACACTTAATAGGGTTAAGGAGATCTAAAGAAGCTGACGTATTTAATGTACTCCAGTAATTAGCGCATTTTCAGTTTGCTCACTCACAAATGAAAAGTCTCGAAAAAGACCAGCTGAGATCACGGTTTGTTACGGTCCCTCAAAACGATATATGATATTTCTCTCGCCAGGTCACCCCGCCTTTGCTGGCCTCAATCCCACAGTGACTTGGCAACGAGCACATGGTTTCTTTCTATGTAAATATTTAGCCTATACTATACTATAGCCCGTACTGTAATTACCAGTCTTGGTATCCAACGGCGCATTTTATGGTTCTTCTGCTAATGAAAATATAGTTACGATCCATCCAACAATAAAGGGGCATAGTATATGTACTTCGTTGGACCAATACTTTCAAGACAAATCGGCGAGAAGTATCACGGAATACCACAAAATATCTAACATATTCTACCTCACTTTCCAGATATTGTAAGGCCGGGTATATTAAGTTTTCTCAATAAGTGCTTATAGTATAAGAAAAAAGCGAATAAATAACCACGTCTATGTTGATTTGTTCGCACTATGAGGCTCCCATTTTTTTCCTCCCTTGTCTTTTTCTTCTGCTGCTACTTAATGCGTGGCATGAGCATAATTTGGCTCATAGTGTTGATGTGCTGCGATGACTTTGGTTGTGAGAAGGTGAGATGAATTGCTGTGAGCGCATGTTTTGAATTCTGCAGATTTTTACGCTTTTGCTTTCCTTCACGTTGCTTGCATTCCATTAGCAAGTGTGCGCACGTGTATACCGTCGTTATTTACTCTAAATTTCAGTTTTTCTTTAGTTTGATTGTGATTTGCGCTGAACATTTTCATCATTCCTGCAGTCAACACTCTGCTTTTGAATTCTATTAACACTTTTCGTTCATAATCATCGATTTGATATAATGCGATTTTGATTGCTAGGGTTTGAAAATGGTTCATTGCGATTAGCTCTGGCCTGGTATTTCTTGAAGTACATAAGCCAGTTAAGCTGCTAAAATATATTATCTCTTAATTGTGAACAAAACGATCACGCCTTCTGCTGTTCCAACAAAAAGTTGTATCTGTTTAAACTGTTTCTGGAGCAATATGAGCTGTTGAAGTATACCAGAGTAGACCCATAAGCGACAGCGGCAGCCCAAAGCAAAACACTACACTTACAAATTTTACGCACAATGACAATGAGAACATAAAAAATTTACAACAAACACATCATTTTGACAATCAGTGTAACCGCGACGAAAATCTTACTTAGCCGGTAACACCACCTTACCTTTATAAAGTGGCCTTGTTTAGGAAGGTATATGATGACATCTTATGTACATCTCTTCGGAGGTATATTTTCACAAATTAGTGCCATTTATGGGTACTGGGAGGAGACTAATTATAATTGCAGATATTCCAGACTGCATCTACTAAACATTTTACAGTTCGAGATGAAACTAGGTAGGTCCGACAGATCTATTTCCTTTATCTATGTCTAGTTGCTGAGGAAGTGATACTTTACTGTAAGTATCCTTACTGCATGTTTTTAGCTTCAAAAGTTTGTTTATTCCTTAAGTTCACAGTAAACTTATTTGGACCAAAGTTCTTCCATTAAAACTGGACACGTCTTTTCTCTCATTTATATTACCGTATCTATTAGTGAGTATTTCTTTTGCGACACAAAAGTTACGTTCATAAAATCGCTCTCAAGGCGTGAAAGAAGTCTTACTTCAAAAATGTACCCATTAAAGCGAAGCGGGTTTGTAAGTAAGCTTTATGTTAAGCCTTTTATAATTTATATTTTGAGTTTTGTTGAAAAATATAACTTCAGGCTGTAGTGCAGCTGGACAGGAGCGTTCAGATGCACATGAATTAAGTTATTACCTACAAAGAACTCATAGTGGACGCATGATTAATATGTGTTGCTTGTTGGCATTGCAGTCTTCACATTGTGACAATAGTATGGGTCCCTGCAATGAACATCATTCTATCACTTGCCGTAGCTACCGAGCACACTGATGCGGGGAAACTACGAGGCTTAACAAATGATTGCCGAAGTGATCCTTGAGCTACTGAACCAGATCTCCTATCTCAAATCGGGACCCTTCATTTTGGTAGGTGGCGATAGGATTACATGCAGTCAGCTGATTAGAGAAATTGGGCGGAGTTAATTCAATGCTTTCTCTTAGCCTACATCGTTACAAGCCGGTAGCGTAGAAAAAATATGTAATTTTTTTAGTAGGTTCGTAAAGGACAACACAAGGAGATGTAGTGACCTCTAAAATAACAGCTATAACTTCAACCAATGTATATTAGATTAGATTTTAATTTAGAGGAACAGCAGGTTGCCTATGTAGTTACCACGACAAGGCATTATCTATTGCAACAAGCCCCTATTTAAAGGTCTGATTTGGTTCACGTATCGTAAAGGATTGTCGCGAAGTCTCTTGACTAGACACATGTGCTTCTAGATACGTCGATCCTAGGAAGCGAAGCCTGGACCTAGTAAGAGCTTCACAGTAACACGCAATATGCTCAGTTTTTTTTACTCCCCATTACACAATAGGCACTGGCCAATAATGTTAACGTTATTTCTTTATACAGTTATAGTAATTTTGGTTAAAAGGACTCAAAAACAAACGAAGTTTTGCAAAACCTCTTTTCTGGCAAGCGTATCTGCCACTTCATTGCTCATGATTCTACTATTTCCTGGTACCCAAATGAGGTAAGTCCGGCTTATGGATGCGACGAGTAATAAGAGCTTAAATGAGTTATTTTTCGCCATATGCATATAAAAAGAAACCTTTTAGGTTGTATTCCTCTGCTACAACCCCGTGGTCGGGCTGGTGGCCATCAGTATGCCAGATGGTTTCCGTGATTTTGGTCGTTCGTTGTCTCAGCTGTACTACTTGGGGTAAAGACCTTGTCAGTAAAATTTTTTATTAGAAGTCATAAGTCCTCCAGACTAATGCGATTGATGTGTATATTAACTTCTTATCCTCTGCATTGTTATCTGAGATGAGTCTTGAACTAAACACTGCCGTTTCTTTCTGGATTGAGTTATGCAGAGGAAGCAGATCTAGTAGTCTCTCGAGAGCCGCGGTGGGTATTGTTTTCATTGTACTAGTAATGCCCACACATGCTGGTCGTTGGATTTTGCCAAGCATGGACTTCGTTTCTGTTTTCTTCCACCAGGCCAATTTGGCGTATCTTTTAAAGGGTTTTGATATAGTTTCGTACATCCGGCTAGTCAGTTAAGGTCTGATACCTAAGATTCTTCCTGTTAGCTTCCGGCATGTCGAAATAGAATCCCCGTGCTGCGTGTTATCAAAAGCACCCTCTACATCCAAGAAGCAACCTATAGCCACTGTAGAGCTCTTACACTTGGTTCTCCATCAACGAATTTACTTTATTTTTTATTTTCCATAAGGATTTTCATTAAAATCGTTAAAGTTCAAATGTAATTATTGATTAAATTTATATTAGGCCATAAGAATATAGTTGAGATCCATCAGTAAAGATTCTTAAATATATTTGTAAACATCCGCAGTTTCTCCTCTAAAAAACACCAGAATTCCATTCTCACTTTGCCTCATGAAACTGCAACGGCAGCTTGTAGTAATAGGAGAATATTTTTGTCTAGGCTGCATAAACACTGATAAACGGCTTATCGTAAAAGGGGTTAGAAGAGAGAGAGAGAGAGAGAAAGAGAGATAAAATTAACTATTGAGGAAGTATAGGAAGGGTACCAGTAGGCAATTTGTCCATTGCAAACATACTTGTGGATATGTGCATACTTATCAAAAGCTATTCGTGATTGACAGCCACACCGAATATGCATACAATACAATGTGCTATGTATGTATATATATGCATGTTTGTCTATGCATGTTTGTATTACATATGTGTTTGATGCGTGCATAGAAAAACATAATTAATATTATCGCAACTGAGCAGTCCTGGTTGACTCTGCTTGGTACACCGGCAAAACAGGACCTTACAAACAAAGCACTTTATGCACACGCCTACATACGAGTACATTCATAGGTAGGTATTCATATGTATGGGTGTATGTACGATGTGCTACATACTTATGTATGAATACCTGCATGATTGCAGTTTCATGCTAAAATCAGTACTTCCGCTACTCCCTTTCACACGTGACCGATCAACTGAATCTCTCAATCGGCTCAGTTTAGTTCATTTGCCAGCCTACTGAGTGTGGACGTGTCAATCGAATTCGCATTAAGAGCTCAAAATTCATTTTGTATTAACAAAATATTTTTGTATCAGGGTATTAAATAATAATGCAGTCATGGCACTGCAAACAAGCGACACTCGTTGTATACTGCTACTTTGATAGTATACAAACAGCGTCATGGAATGGAGGACACTTATTGGTTAAATGCCTATGCTTTTGCAAATGGTCAAAATAGCTGCCAAAATGCCGTGCGGGCTGCATTCTTCAGCGATCTGCGTAATGAAATTTTTGAAATGACCAACGGGCAGACTTTAGTCGTCACGGCAGCAAAAGTCAAAGC
>NW_016173019.1:0-12386 GCF_001687245.7 Rhagoletis zephyria
AGTATTTGGACTATCAAGTGTAAAAATGCGAAAGAACTGAGTAATTTGCGAAAAACATACATCAAAAAAGAAATTTTCCAATTTGATGCTTAATAGTTTTTCATCTATTTGTTTAACAGAAAAATTGTTCGTATAAAAAAAATGGGGAATTTGGTTACGAACAGAATGATATATTGCTCTTATCCGTGCGACAAACAGCAGCCGAGATATTTGCAAAAATGTGAAGAAAAACGTTTTTTTGCATAACTTTGCAAAAAACATTCGCACAGCACTGCAAATTTAGATTTAACTTCTTTTTATAACCCCCTATTCAATTCTATTCATAACTAAATTCGTGCATGGTATTGCAAACTGAGGCCCTTTTTCACGACGATTCGACTGGACTATATTCCAAGCTAAAAAATGAGTTTGTGGCGCCAGTTCAGTATACTGATATTTTTCAGCACACTTTTAAGCAATTATACTGGGCTTGGAAAACACTCTAGCAATAAATACATACTATGCCCCATTTGCTATTAATGATAGGTACGTGTATGAAAAACTGAGAAATTAACCAGCTGGCCCCAACAATGCAGCTTTGCCACCTATGTAAACACCCGCAATAGATTTTAATCTAACAAATTACAGTTTTCATTAAAAAAACACAACCATTTATTATCATTTAAACAAATTTTCATTTAACTGTAACAATTAAGTGAACTTTAAATTTATAGCAGTAAATGCGCCAAGCAACCAACGCTCTAAGATGTGTAACTGAGTAGCGTGGTCGTCTGCGTGGAGGTTAAATGCATGGAGCGCCCGCGCAAATGTGTCAGGCTGAGTAAACAATTCACACCTGCTAAAACCTTTGTGGGTTTAAATAATTTCTTGTGTCTAATCCCAACAATGCGGGCCACCTAGTGAATGGCAAGTAATAAGATACATACAAGTAAACAAAAGTAAATATATATGCACGTTCCATACACACATAAAATGTATGTATGTATGTCGGTACACACAAAAACAAACACCAGCAAACGTATGCAAATATACAGTAAACACAATTTGAAAACAAAGGCAACAACAAAAACATTTAAAGACCATTTGGTTGTCAGCGCCTACTTGTGATTACCTGCTATCGGCGTTTATCACTGTTTGCCTATCTGCGTATATTTGCCCATTCGTTCGGCTGGCAGCTTGCTTGGCGACTTGCGCAAACAATACGATGGGTAAGCAAATAAGTAAGCAAACATACCGACAGACAGGCAGTCAGACATGAAAGACAGATGGACAGAATAAACAGGAACACTGACAAGGATAGGGCAAAGGTACACAAGAATATATATGTATGTATGTAGTACATACAGTTGCGGTCAATGAGATAGTATTGCAAAATTGAAAATGATATTTTTGGCAACTTATGTTTATTTATTTATTTTTAGTAATTTTTATTTAAAATTTAAGTTCGACCTACAACAAAACCAAAAAAAAAAAAAAAGAAATTAAAAATAAAATAAATTGCATCAAAATTTCAAACTTTTTATTTAGTATTTTTAAAAAAGTTTCGAGTATGCAGTTTCGCAGCTCATCTAAATCTAGTATAAAAAGTGCAAATTTCGAATAGCAAAAAACTACAGTTTGAGAATGTTTTTTTTTGTCAAGGGTGTTGCGCCTTTTCTTCCATCTAATACATTTTCGCCATATAAAAAAAAGGTTGAACAAACTTCGTGTGGAAAAAATGACTGTCATCGTCAGCAAAAAAAAAGCCAAAGATAACGTGATTTTTTAGTAACTTCACACTTGCACAATGATTGAAATTTAATGGCTATAAAACTGCATGCCTGAAATTATTCTTAAAATCTGATTGGAAAATTGCAAATTATTATCCAAAATTTATTAAATTTTCCTGAGTTTTGTAGAAAGTTTAGAGATTTTATTTTTTTGTTTTTTGTTGTAGTATGAACTATGTTATAAAAAAAAAATGCGCAAATAAATTTGAATAAAAATTCTTGCATACAATTCGAAAAATTCTCTGTACAAATACTTTTGTACAGTACCGTATGTGTAAAGCGTTTATTCATTTGATTGGCGTATGTATGTACATATCTAGTGTTTACATACATATGTATGCATGTGTTGTTTGTGTTTATATACATACACATGCAAGTATCTATGTACTTCTATGCTGAGGTCCTTTGTAAACGCCTACCAAATTTACACCCATTAAATTGCTTCGCTTGTCTTATTACTTTGTTGACAATATGTATGCCCTTGGATGTGGCAGTTAACATAGCGCAAGTGTACGTGACCATTACAACAACAAATATACCAAGAAGCAAGTATACGGGATGTAAAAATTAAAGATAACCACATGTAAGACAGTATGTGTGTATGTGGGATTTTCTTAAATTACGTGCATGTATGCAGGTGTACTTAAGTTTATTGCTTTATATTTAAAAAGATGCCGAATTTGTTTGTTTCCTATTCAGAACTGTACAAACGCGCGTGTTCTTCACCCTCACAGAAATTTTCATATGGATGCTCTTCGATATTTGCTTATGAGGTATTCCAACGTCTCTTAAGGAGTCTCTCCCGCCATCAGAAAAGCAGTCAGAGCATAAGCCTTAGTGGTTATACATTTAGAAAAGTATACGACTTCGTTTATTTAGACTGTGTTCACACAGATAAACTTTTGTTGCTCATTTGTGGCAAGTTCTCTTTTGATGTTGCCCTTCGCATTCACACAGAGCAACACTTTTATATAGAATTGTTGTTGCCCAAGCCCTTCTCATTTTCTCGTCGCCCCTTTCCTACAAGTAATAGAGCTGCAGCGGCAAAAGTTTCCGTGTCTTAACTCCATCTTAGAAACAAGCATTGACAACAATAATAATAGCCGTGTTTTATTTGTTCAGAAATTTAAGCTATTCGCTTATGAAAAGCTGTCTTGGCTTGTATATTGAATGAGAGGCATTGCCATTCAGCATCAGAAATTTTCTCCTTCAGCCAATCAGAAAGAGGCAAAAACTTACTTTGACACTATTTGCAGTCATCCAACTGTCAAAATTAGGCTAACATAGGAAATAAGCTAATTTCGTTTTATTTGACCTAGATTTAGCTATTTGCTTGTGATGGTTGAATAAAATATGCCTAATGTCAACCTTGAAATCCAACGGAGAATCATGCTAGCCAACAAATGGTAATTTGGAGTGAGTGGGTAATTGAGAAGTAAAGTCCTCTCTCGTCGAAAAAAATTACACTAAGTATATGTTGGTAAAGAGGAAGAGGTAGGTAGGCCTCCACTGCGATGGAAAGACCAAATGGACTTGACTTCACTTGGCATTTCCAATTGGCGGCACTTGGTAGAGAAGAGAAACGACTGACGAACTTGTTGGACTCGGCCAAAATCGCTTAGGCGGCTACAGCGCCAAGCCAATGAAATTTATTTTAACTTTTTTACCAAAAACGGCCGTTGAGCGCGCTTTGGTGCATCAATTGAAATATTAGAACATCACAAAATCATTACATTCCTTGTAATGTATGTAAGTAATTACAATTGGATGTATGTATGTACCTTAAAGGGGTTCAAAAATGTATGTAAAAAAAGTTAGGTCGCATTTTTAATGCCGCTAACCCCTAGGATTGTTCTATACCGACAAAAAATATATCCCTCTTTTTTTTATTGTGAAATAAAAAAAAATTAGGGAGTGCTCAAAGCGCTCAAAGTTTTCAATGTATTTTATATGGGGATAAAACAACTTTTCGTAGAAATAGTGTAGAATTCTTGCAAATCTATATTTTTCGATCGGAAAATTTTGCTTATCTTCAGGAGATTCTCAGTAATAATACCCAATTGTTCCTTTAACCATTTTTTCATGGTAACTATATTTTATAGGTCCTCCAAAGCCCTTAGAAAATGCAATGGGGGGACCAATAAAAAATCTTTAATCATAAAAAATGGTGAAATAAACAATTGGATATTAATATCTGAAGTCTCCTGAAGAGAACCACAGTTTTACGATTGAAAAATATTGATTTTCGAGAGTTTTATACCATTTTGATTAAAAAAAAAAAAAATACGGGTATATTTATTTTCGGTTCAGAACAATCCAGAAAATTCCGACTTTATTATTTTGGGCCACTCTAATGTACCTATGTGTGTATGTACGAAATGGCCTCGCTGAGCTACTTTCATATTGTACGAGTGGTAAGCATTTGCACATTTACATCCCAAGTTTCAACTGTTCCGCTCTGCATCCGTTTGCACTAGTTCAGAGATAGTTCTGATATATCTGTGGTCATAAGCAATAACCGCCTAAGTCGACTTAAGAAATAATTGAGTTACTTGAGCAACTACTATTCCATGTGTATGTGAAACTTCTATCTCGTTACCTAGGCTATTTAAAAAGTTATAGATGAAAATATTTTGGTTTCCCCATAAAGTTAACATACATTACAATCCAAATCATTAAAGCGTTTTTTCTCGAATTCAGGTTTTCGACCTAGGCGATTATTGCTTATGACCACAGATATATAGTTCGGAATTAGCGCTTTGTCAGATTGTCTCTAAATTTTACTGCAGGAGGGCTAAAGGGCGTATACGTAACCCACGANGAAAGTAGAGTACGTACTTTGGTGGAGTAATAGCAAGTACGTCAAGTATTTACTCTCTCAACGCCAAGTAGTGTATGTATGCGGAAAAAAAGTAACAATGTGTTGGGAGTAGAGTACAATGCAAGGAGTACTTATTGAATGAAATGCGGCAAATACAATTGCGCTGGACTCTAGTATGTATGCATGCTCATTCCACGTGGCTGGTGGCGTATACGTAACTTTTATTGTGTGGTTTGAAAATAATGTGGTTGTTTACGCTTGCCTGGTTATCATGTTATCTGGTACAGTGGTTATATATTTTATTCAGTTTACAACAATAAAATACACTACAGAATAATTATTTTTAATCAGATAACCTGATAACCAGGTAAGTGTGAACAACCACAATTTAATTATGAATAAGTAAAACGCTCTGAATTTCATTTGCAATGAAATGATTGCCTTTAAACAATTATTTTGTGTGCTCTTTTTAAAATGAATTATCAATTAATTTTGAATGTAGAGTAATTAAGAGACTATTTAAATTTTTATTTCTCGAGAATAATCAGCCTTCTATTCTTCTTTCTAAAAATGTAGAGTTAAATTTGTTACTTAAACTTAATCCAAATTTTCTGTTTCAGTAACCTTTTTCACTTATATTCCAATAGGCATGGCATTAAACATTTCAAAGTGGCCAAAAAAATCAAGCTTCTATAGAACAATTTTTGGGACACCTTAACCGCAACTAAATGGATATCCATTACCATTAACATTCTTCATGAAAGCCCAAATATTTTAGGTATTATTAAGCAATCGAGAGTATTCCAAGAGGTGCGGGATTGACATTCCCAAATTCTTTGAGTTGATTTTTAATATCAGAAATAACATAAAATGCTATATAAAATCGTAATTAAAACTTTCTGCGTTCCATTTGTGCCATAAATCAAAATTATAAAAATTAGCGAAACAAACAGAAAAATTAATAGAATCACAATTTCTTCTTCGCTATTCAGCGCGCTCCATATTACTTCCTAAAACTGAATTCTAAACGACATTAAGGCTTTTGTTTACGTGAAGTGCTCATTTGGAATGTAGTCAAAAGAACTGCCTAAGTCATACAACTTTGCGCCATTTTCGTTTTCAAACTTCATTGTTTGGCATAGAAAATCAACCAAGAGCCGTGCGCCACGAGCCACAATGCACTGTCTGACTCTTTTGTGCGCCTAGAGGGTGTTGAGCAATTGGGAAAAGTTTAAATTTGGCATAACAATCAGCAAGAAAAAGCGAAATAATAATGGAAAATAAAAATATAAACAATGCACGAAAGTATTTTGCAGTTAAGTGAAGTACACGTAAGCGAAGTAACGAACAAAAAAAAACTTGAAAAGAAGAATGGCAAACTGGCAACTGGAGTGGTGCTGTTGCGTACTTTCTTCTAAGATATTTACATAAAGTGTAACGAAATTGAAAAGTATTTATGCTGGTTCTATAACTTAAATACACATTTGCATAGTAAATAGCGAATAGGGGTTTCTCCACAAAGCAGAATAAAGCACGAAAAAAAATTCGCTGTATTTGCCAACGTAAATGGTTTTGGCTGAAGCGAATAAATATGCAAAATGATTTTTTTTTTCATGTAAAAAAGTAAATTTGTATAAATGCACATATTTAAGCTATTTTTTGTGTAATATATTAAATTTTCTACTCACTGCACTGCGCTTCGTCCGACTTGTCCTCGCAATCGTCCGTCATATCACAACGAAAATGCGGCGGTATGCAGTAGGTCTTATTGAAGACATATTGACCGCAACTGATTTGTCCCGCCTCACATTCAGGTGGCGCTGAAGAGAAATAAGAAGATGAAATTATTAAACTATGTACATACATAAATTCTTATAAATCAACAATTCAAAAAAAAGCAAAACTCAAGGGCCCATAGTCATAGTCGTAAGTTAAAACTCATTCTTGTTAAAAAATAAAGTTTTAAGTTTAGAATAGACTAAGCTAAAATCACTCTAGGCACGTAAAATTGAATTTTAAATTCCATTTACTTATTCATTTTAATAAACACTTACGACACGACTGTTGTTCATCTTCGCCACCATCGCAATCTTTCTGATAGTTGCACACCCACAGCGATGTTATGCATTTGCCGTCGTTGCAGCGAAAGTATCCTGTGGGACATGGCACATTGAAGGCTGCAAGAGAACCGCTGTTGCTGTCGTGGCCGCTGAAGCCGATACGTCCGCCATCGGTGAGGCCGGCTGGAATTGAAAGAAGAAGAAAATTGCCGCATTAAAGTCAGTGTTTTTAGGTACAATTATGAAAGTATGTGAAAAAAGAGGAGAGTCAATACAAAATCATTGTTCTGAAAACTTTTGGGAAAATTAAATATTTTAAAAATTATTTTTAAACAAATACTGCGTTTATGAAGAAGCTGAGGATCTGTAAATAGATTAAATACTGTTTATGCATTTTTTATTAAAAAAGTTTTAAATTAGATACCAAAACTTTTTTTTAATTACAAATTTTTTTTTTTTGAAAATAAGTACGGAATGCTTTTTAAAATGAAAATTTGTATGAAAATGTCACTTTAAAAAAGCTCTTTAAACCTATTTAATTTTTAATAAACGAGGTCACTTGGTTATATTTTCTGATTAAAAACTGTTTCAAAAAAATATATTTTTTTTAATTTTTTAAATATATTTTTTTTTTTTATCTTAAAAAAACAATAATTCTCAGTAAACGTTTTTTTGGTAATAAAAAAATCTTTCATTTTAAAAACTCATTGACTTATCAAACTGCTCTCGTTTACTCATACCTATACATTTTTTAAATTTTATTTTACATTTCCACAGCACTATAATTAGCGTATAACTCCCGATTAGTCCAAACTTTACCGTGCCTTCACTAGTTAATCGTATTTTAAATCGTAAAATGATTTTGTTTAAAATTCAACACCGCTCAGTGCCTATCTCAACATTTCCATTCTTCCTCGCCAGACACATAAACCCTGATGTTGCAAACTTTTCCATTGTCCACAATATCCTTGACCCTTTGTGCTATTTCTGCGTGTCAACTAGCACGACTGTGCGTGTTGCAAATATTTATTAAGACATTCTCTTTATACTAGTCGCTTCTTTGTCCATTCAACTCTTATTTACGTTGCTATAAATTCACTGCAACATTTATGTGTTTCAAGATATGACGAGTATGACCCCATTTAAGGAACTTTGCGATCTTCCACTCTCACCCATTTAGCACAACTATTTGTCACAATGCATTTCCTTTAGCAGCGGCTGGCTGGCCTCCGCTTCTCTGCTGTGCTGTGCTAGCAGTGACCTTCCAAGGATGAGTCAACGTAAACAACAGACAGAATAACACAATGCTTTTGCTTGGGTTAAAAATTCTTTTCACTCTTCATACATAACTGATATTGCACAGTGCTCCGTATTGTTATTGTGGTGTTGTTGTTGTCGTCGCTATATGTACATACGCATAAGCTTCTTGCGTTGCTATTTATGCTGCTGGTTGCATTGCGAGTTAAAAGCACTTTGTAGTTTTATGCAGCAATGGGCAAATTTAAAGGCGAAATGGCAGTACGTTTTTTTTTAAGGTTGCATAGATATGTATGTACTTGTATATGTATGGGTGTATATACATATAAGCACACTAGCACTTTAATATATTTGTACATACATATTTTATACATATGTACTTGTATTTGCATTCTGCAGCGGAAGTTGAAATGGGAGCAAAGCGCAATGCAGCAAATAGAAAAAAAATTATAAGAAAACTATATATGTACATACATATTAACAATGAAAGTATGCACTGTACCGCGTTTGGTTCACATTTTTTAACTGCAACTTAGTTGTTGCCCTCGACCCTCGTTGAATGGTGGCTGTACAATCGAATAAAGCTCACTCGTTTTACAAAAGTATTAAGGACACGCACGCCACAGCGGCAAGGATCTCGCATAGCCTCCGGTTTTATTTCTCATCCGATTTTCACTACCTCTTACAATCAGTTTAGCATAAATTGTTGCCGTTTATGCTCTGTTATGTTTGTTTGTTTTTCTTCACTTTAAAGCGTGAGTATAATAAAATGTTTCACATTCATGCTGGCTTAGCTCTTGCGCTTATCTTTCACTTTGGTATGGTAGCGGCGGCGTCTGAAAATTGTAAATTTCCTACATACAGTTGCGTCACTCAACGTCGTGTAATTTGGTAAACAGTTTCTAATGAAATGACCGGCATAGCAGCAGCAAGAAAAACGTTGCCAACAAGAACAATGTGAGTAACTTGAACCACAGAAAATTCTTTTTAAATTCTTAGGATAAATTAGCGTAGTGGACATGATGATAGCGTGAATTTGACAACGACGGCTGTGATTTTCCTTTGAAGGTCTTTGGTAGGACTTGGAATTGACCCCATACATACCCCAGTTTGTTGCTATATTTCGATAATTTGATACATATCGATAATTTAATGAATTTCAAAAACACTAAATAAAACCCGATAACTCAAGAAAATTCAATAACTTGACTAAGTTCGATAATAAAACTGTGAGTTTCGAAGTTTCAATAAATGATTTCAAAATTGTATATATATCTCGATATAAATCGATAGCTAGACAAACTTTGGATGTCTCTATAAATTTCAATAACTCGCTTATTTTTTTATAAGCGATTGTGTAGTGTATAGAAATATTTCGCAATCAATCTAAACATTGCAACATTTTTGCAGGTGGTTGTTACATCGTCAGTGAGCAGTCAATACAATACATAGATTATAGAAAATTTTAGTGATTGATATACGAATAAATGCAGGGCTACCAACTATCCTGCGCTGTGAGGAGCCATATTGTGCCTAATAAGTGCCAAATGGAAAAATAAAACTGCCAAAAACGTTGCACTGTTTTTTTTTTGTTTTAATTAAAAAGACGATTATATCATTCTTACTGGCTAAACAGAATGTAGTACCACAGCCACAAGCTATTTCGCTAGCTACTACATCAGCTACATAAGCAATAATACACCATATAACCACAGCTACATATTGTGGGAAGTTTAGAGCATTTCGAATATTTTAACTTTTGACAGCTCTTGCCACATACTACAGCCTCATCATTCTGGTTAGACAGTTATCCATTTAGCAACAAAGTAGGAACGACTTTGTTAAAAAAAAAATGTGCCATACCAAAAAAAAAGAAGCAGTTTCATCAACTGTAGAAACTAGAAAATTTAAGTTGCAAGTTTGAAAAAAAAGAGTTTTTCAAATATTAATGCTTTTAAAAAGTTGAATAATAATGTGCCATTTGAAGTGAAATAGGTCCTAAAATGGCAAAATGACAGTGAAATTCAGACTGCATTTAAGAATGCAATAGATTTAAAGTTTAGAAGGTAGTGCTGAATTATTTGCTGTATGTTTGCCTAACTACGACGTTCATTTGATCATCAAGTAATCACACTTTGGTAGTGGTTGAATTAAAACTGAACTCTGCAAAAATTACTATTCCCCTGTGTGCCTAGTGGTTTTTTTTCTTTTACAGTGGTCATCAGGCGTGGTCACATTTGCAGTAGCTTTGCACGATTTTCAAACATTTATTAAATAAACAACAGGTGAGAAAATAATGTAGAAAATGAGGCTAATGGAGCAGTGCACTTGCGAGCGAACACATGAAAAAACTTCTTAATTTTTAATGAAAAGCTCAACAGAAGGGATGAAAAGAAATATACTTTTCATATTGTTTGTCACGTGACAACTTTATTAAATGCTATTTCTTTCAAACACTTTGAATGTTTAAATGCTCCCATTTTCTAGTCACGAGACTATACAAAAATATAACCTATGTACATATGTATGTATGAAATTGTTTGTAAATGCATAAATGGGGGCGTCACACAGTGGGACTACAACGGCCAAAACTAGTAAAAACGGGTTAACGAATTCTGAAAAAGTAATTACGCAGATACATAGCAAAATATCCATCTAACCCAAACCAAAAAGAATTTTTGATAAAAATGCATATTTGCAATCATGACACGAGCTTAAAGTAGAAACAATGCGAAAAAATAAATTTGTAAGAAAAAATTTTGATTTTGTCGCAAGTAATTTGAATTAATTTTTCCACTTGTGCGCATACATAAAAAGCCAATCTGATTGATGAGCAGTTTTTGAATATATCTGTGACCAAGCATTGCTTTAAATTTTTATAAATCTTTTGAAATGTATAAAATAGTTTAATTTGAAATTCTACATAATTACGATTTTGACGATTTTTCAGATTTATGCTTTTTTCGTGAATTTCATCAAAATCGGATAACATTTACTACTTCCGCCCACAAGAGCTGTGGGCGTGGTAGCGCGTTGAATTTTAGCATTTTCCACATTTCTTCATTAATAAGTGCCGAACAGCGCATATACGAAATTTCAGCGAATTTCTAGTACAGTTACTACTTTTGGCCGTTGCTTATATGGGAACGTCCCACTGTGCATCACTGTAACATTTTTATACATGACGCTCACGTATTGGACAAAAGTGCAAACAATAACAAACACAACGATGAGTAAACAAGGCAAAACAAACAAAACTTACAAAACGCATTCAACAATCAGAACAGCATCACAAACAATGCGCATTGCGCATATGTACTCGTAAAATACTAGAGCGAAAAAAATATTTCCAGTGTATACAAACAAAAATAAGTTCATGTGAATAGGCGAGCAAAAGTGCATTTCGAGGTAAATTGTATGAAGTGGAGTTAAAGAGAATAAAGAATAGCGAAGTGGCATTGCAATGGAGAAAAAGTGTTAGAGATCATGTGCAATTGCATTGTAAATGCCCACATGTGTTTCTATGTGTAGAAAAGTTAGCCGTTGGCTCAATGTCCTTGCCACTAGCAGCACCCATTCTTGCTGGCATTGCTTGTTACATTTTCGCATTCATACACATACATACAAATGTATGTAGACGTGTATTTGTCTGCAAGAATTTATATTGCTGAACCACACCCCATCAATAGCGGAAGCACTCAACTTTAAACTGTTTGTACACAGTATGAAGGGCTGCGATTAAAAAAATGTTAGTTTAGACAAAATGTATAATCAACAGGACAAGAACACGCTGAAAAAATTATTATACATTTATGCTTAGAGATTTTCAAACATATTTTTCATTCGATAGCAGTATTTTTCTTAAAACCAGCTATTTTTAAAAAGTGAGGCTTTCGTTTCAAAACCAACTCTAACCGCTATGGGTTGCACGACATTGTAATTAGCGTCTGGCAATGCATGCTGGAAATGAATACAGTGTTAGGTGAAGAATATCCTAAAATTGTAGACGCCTTTATTTTTGTTATAATCTCTGGACGCACACCACAAAATTGAGGAGAAAGTCGGGCAAACGCTTAACAAAAGTGTAAGCACCAAATGTTTATTTATTTATTTATTTTATCGTAGGCTACGTTAAAAAAAATATACTCTGGCACTCACAGCTCAGGTTCAGAGTTTGTGTTTTAACCCCGACTAAGAAACTTTTGAAATACAAAACAAATTAAAGTTTAAGCTATAACCTCGCTCTCAGTGCTATTTTCAGGCACAATTTTTATATGTTATCCGATTTTGATGAAAAAAGGCTCGTAGATTGGTCAGAACTATTAACTAGCAAGGCAAGCGATCACTAGGAGTGGCTCACCGGCATGAAAAATAAACTCGAGAAACACCGAAAATTCCAAAATTACTACAAAAGGTCTCGAGACATTTCAGAAAATTCCCGATATAAGTCGAGTTATCCCCGAAAAATTAAAAAAAAAA
>NW_016173020.1:0-10559 GCF_001687245.7 Rhagoletis zephyria
TGCAAGCCTTCTTAAAATTCTAAAGTTTATTGCCCACATTGCAATTTTTTAATTATTTTATCAATTTAACTGAGCTAAATTTTCAAATTTTTCAAAAATATTTCCTACAGTCTGTTTTTTAAACTTCTTTAATTTGATACCTTTATTATAATAAGCCATTTATTTGATCAATTATATTGAGTCAAATTTTCCAACAGGTGGCAACTCTCCTCAAACTTATTTTCGGCTGTAATCCTTCTTAAAAATCTACAGTTTAATACCCACATTGCAATATTTCATTTATTTTATCAATTTAACTGAGCTAAAATAAAAATAGGTCGCAGCCCTCCTCAAAAGTATTTCCTACAGTCATCTTTCTTAAGCCTCTTTAATTTGATACCTATATTGTAATGTGATTTATTTTATAAATTAAACTAAGTTAGATCTTCAAACAGGTGGTAACCCTCCTCAATGTGTCTCATAGTTTCGGCTGTAAGCCTTCTTAAGACTCTTTAGTTTGATACCCACATGGCAATATTTCATTTATTTTACCAATTTAATTGAGTTACAATTTTCAGCCCTCCTCCAAAATATTTCCGACAATCACCTTTCTTAAACTCCTTTAATTTAATACCTATATTGTAATATGTCATTTATTTTATCAATTAAATTTAGTTAAATTTTCAAACAGGTGGCAACCCTCTTCAAACATATTTTCGGCTGTAAGCCTTATTAAAACTCTTTAGTTAACATCCACATGGCAATATTTTATTTGCTTTATCAATTTAACTGAGTTAAAATTTTTAAATAGGTGGCAACCCTCCTCAAAGGCATTTTCAGCAGTTATCTTTCTTAAACCTACTTAATTTTGTACCCACATTGCAACATTTCATTTATTTTATTAATTAAACTGAGTTAAAATTTTCAAATAGGTGGCAACCCTCGTCAAAGATACTTTCAAGAGTTATCTTTCTTAAACCTCTTTAACCTAATACCCATATTGTAATAATTCTTTAATTTTATCAATATATTTGGGTTTAAAAATTTTCAAACAGGTGGCAACCCTCCATTTTTTACGGTATTATTGGTTCTGGTATTATACCGAACAATACAAAAAAGAAATTATTCAAATCGGTTCAGCCGTTCTCGAGTTTTGACGACCGTGACATACGAACACAACATTTTTATTAATATAGATTAAAAAAATATAAAAGTAATATTTGAATTGCATCGCAATAGGCCTTTGTGGCCTCCGAAAGAAACTCTTCTCAGAGCCGCCCGCTTAACCTAAAAGTTGAATTAATAAAAAATAAATAAATGAAAATTCTACTGGGCGTGTGACTCGAACCCACGATCCGCGGCTCGTTAGTCCGCGTTACTGATGTCTGTGAGGTACAATTTTGATTGGATTAACTGCATTACAATCAATCTATGCCTTAAAGGCCTTCTAGGCACAAACAAACCACCACCAAACGCCTTTTTGTTAATACTTACCAGACACAACAGCCTGAGTAGACCAAGCGCCCGATATTTTATACCTCACATTAAGTTGTGAATATAAAAATTTTTCATCACTGACTTTGGAGCACCGGTTCACGCCATCTCATGCAGCTAAAATGAGACTAATTCAATGTGAAATGTGTACGAAATGGAACAAGGACATCGCTAATTGCACACCTAAACATATTTTTTGCCATTGTCCGGCTTTTGGCGTACTGCTCTTCACTGAAGGATATTGCGAACCAAACAATGGGCAATTTATTAAAACTCCAAAAAAGTAAATTATGATTGAGATCGAAAATCATGCCTCCATATATTTGGCAAACCATAAATTGGCCTGCGGGAGACCTTTTGATCATCCAAGTTAAATTTGTCACATACAGGCCTACTCTGCATTGGTCATAAGAATTTTGTTACCAGTAAATAAAGTGTCTGCTAATTTTTCAACCCTTTTTGGCATTCTGTGCACTGGTAACTTTTGTTACCATCTCATAAGCAGGTAACAAAATAATGCCCCTTAACTTCATAACTGAATAGGTTAAATTGTTATCAAGGTACTTAGAATTGCGGTTACAAGAAGTGGTGTTGTTTTCCGGTGTCAAAATGTTCGGTATTAAGCAGAATAGGCCTCTTATTCTTTCCCTTTTCGTGTATTGTACCAGTTGGACATTTTTATACAATGCATTTCACATATGAATTTAAATTATCTGACCCTTTGGAGAAAAAATATTTCACCAAAGATATATGACCCTAAAATGATACTGTTCCAAAAATCTGGTTTAATGAAATTGTGCCCAAACTATCTAAAGGCGTTTTCGTTTCAACCGAAAAATGTTATCTTCTCATTGCCCTCTCAGCACAGACGACCGCGCAATGAAAATACACCATTTTTTTTATAGAAACGAAATCGCCATAAGTCTTCGAAAAAAAGCGTTATATGCATTGCAGGACATTCGATCAGGATTTCCTAAGAAATAGTGCTCTTGGTTAAAGAGGCCTCAGCGATCCCCAAATTCTTCGTCACTTGGTCAAACTTTCTCAACTTTAGAAAAAAGAGGGTCTTGTGGAAAGAAATTTTAAATTTTTTTATCAGATTTGCTTTCCCTTAACCGCCAACCGTAGTTTATTAAATGTCCTAAATTTTAGTACATTCCCAGCTGAAAAATATTTCAAATAAATGTCAAGTATGAGTTCAAAGTTGTCGGCCGCTGTGGTGTAGTGGTAAGCAGTGTAGTTCTGCCATGAAAAACAGCTTCTCATAAAAATACAATCGCCGTTCGGAGTCGGCGAAACTGTAGGTCCCTCCGCTTTGTCTGACAACATCAAGGCGCACGCCACAAGTCGGAGGAGAAGCTCGGCCAAACACTAACATACATAAGCGCCAATCTATTATTATTGTTATGACGGACTCCAATTGGAAATGCCAAATGAGCCAAGTCCATCTCCACCAGGTATTTCCATCACAGGGAGGCCTTCCCCTGCTAGCAGCATCGCGACCCACATTGAATACTTTCAGAGCTGAAACATTTCTGTCCATTCCAGCCAAACCAGCGGAGCCGCTTAATATGCCTTTTATGTATATATCGTTGTTAAGCTCATACAGCTCATCGTTCGATCGTATGCGATATTCGTCATCGCCAACGCCATAAATACCGTAAATCTTTCACAGAAAACTCCAAAGTCGCCTCATCGGATGTTGTCTTTGTTCATATTTCTGCGCCATACACCAGCACAGGCAGGTTGAGTGACTTATAGAATGTGGGACGTTACCTCTCAGTTGCTTACTCGGTCCAAAGTAGCACTTGTTGGAAAGAGTGATTCTCAGCTGAGTTTGAATGTCGACATTGTTATTGGTGTTAATTCTGTATCCGAAATAAACGTAGCCGTCTACTTGGAAAGTCCGTTTTGTCTCAAACGCCCTTGACAAGGTATCTGCCTATTCTGACAAGGCTAGTGATATTTCTCAAAATCAATTTGTAGAGCTTTATTAGTTTCGCGACGATACCAAATTACTTTCGTGCTGTCGAAAACGGCTTTGAAAACGACAAATTAATGGTGTGTGTCGATCCTATTCTCGCGAGTCTCTTCCAATATTTGCCGGGTCTATGGTTGATTTACCAGGTCTACAGCCGCACTGAGAAATCCCCATCAAATAGTTGACTGTGGGCTTTAGTCTTTCACACTATTCGCTCGACGACATCCCATATCATATGCTCAAAAGGCTAAACTCGCGATAGTTGGCGCGAATAGCAGGCAATACCGTGGATTGAGCAGAGCCCACATGCGTTTATCCGACCATTTCGTATATTAGAATTGATGTACGAACCGTACGAACTTACCGCCGCCGTACTCAGCGGTAGTTTCAGTGCTGCTGTTATACAAAAGTGTTTCCTCCATATTCTAAGTCGTTCCGGATAGCGGTATCTAGGTCGCCATGGTTGTTCCTACAGCCAGTGTTTTAAAACCTTCCGTGAGTTGCTTAAATTTGTGGTAGAGTTTTTGGGCGTTTCTTCTTTCGACCAGCATTTCAAGTTCTCCGCACGGCCGCATTTCGGTATCTCCCTTTTTATTAAGGGGAAATATGACTCCCATTAACACCACTGATAGTTATATTCTTGTGCATATGCATATGCATATATGTAAATATATCTACACACATCACTCCTATATGCATACATACATACATACATAAGTACATATATTCACATGCCAGTATGAAAACATATTTAAAAATACAATACCTGTTAACTATCCGTGCTCCTTTTCGCCACGATATCCACACCATATGAAACTTTCTCATCAATTCTCGTTATGCGTTCGCGCAAAAGGATGCCTGGCTTTACCACATTTTAAACTATGAATGTATGTATGTATGTGTAAATATCTTCTTTTTATTCGCTCCCTCCTTTAAAAGTAATTCACTGTGAAAATCCCTTGCCAGCCTAGCCCTGCACACACACACACACACACACCCACTTACATACATTCGAATGCTCTAGTTGAGGAGCACTTTTCTATGCCAAAGCTTGATCTTACCGCATCGCAGTCGCAGCCGCTGGTCGCACGCAGCAAATGAGATATTTTTATTGCTGTACATTACATATTTAACTTAAAAATAATAACCATAAAGAAAAAGTTGTATAAAAGCAATAATGTTTTTGCCCTTCTTCGGCTGATGCTTTCAGCTGCTGCGACTTTTGCTGGGTGGCTTCTGAAGTTGTTGCTACTCTACAGTTACCACATTTGTGCTTATTATTGTTGCGGAAGATGCTGCTGTTGGCGAAAGATTGAAACGAATAAAAAAAAAACAAACAACACATCTAGTTACTACTGCACTCTGCTACACTCTCCTTCACCCCAGTCAGTATTTATTATCAACAACAACATAATATGTTGCACCATAAAAATTGTGTATTTTAATTTGATAAGCGAGCGAACGGAGTTTCCATGCGGGGAAGCGATAAGGGGCGGTATGGGAGAAGCGCTGCTAACTGATACAACGGCCAGTTAATGATGCAACTCAATGCGGGCTTTGCATTTTTATGTCTTTACCTTCGTGTGCCCATATTCCCATTTAATGTTCTTTTTTTGAAAACTGCAGTAAAAGATAGAATATCTCTAAAGGTAGTACGAAGTTTTACAGGCATATTTTAATAAAAAATATTTATTTTATAGTTCCTAAATAATAAGAACTAAGCCATATGCACACATGTACATTTATGCATATCTGTGAATATTGGAGGTATTGTGTTTAGTGGCAAAAATAATAAACCTTCGTACAAACATTTTAATTTTTTACAAACTTTTTAATAAAATGACATCTCAAATAACAGTTTAGGTCGACGAATATGTGTTTATTTGGTGGTTCCCTAGAAAAATTATTATTTACTAACTCCCTAGAACATACTGACATAGATAACGAAAGCAAGGGCGCCCACGAGCAAAATGGAAAGACCTTTCTGCTCTCTGGATGAAAAACTGGCGCAAATTCGCAAAAGAGAGAGGCAATTGGCGAAGTTTTTTGGTCGCGGCCCAAACCGGCAACGGTTGTAGTGCCAAATAAGTAAAGCAGACACAGGTTACTAAAAATGAGTTTTTCGTGCTATTGCCTTTGGTGGATACGATAACTAACTAACAATACAATAACTAGCGCAAAGCTACGTTTATAACGACTAGGGCTCTACGTCTAATGGACTAACTATTGTATAATTTAACTACAATTTCTGGCGTATGCCCACGACATCGATATTATCGGTAAAAGTAAGGGCTACGTCTGTTATCCCTTCTCGAGATTAGATAGAGAAGCAAAGCGAATGGGTATGTTGGTGAACGAGGACAAAACGAAGTATCTCCTGTTATCACAAAAACAGTCAGAGCATACCCGTCTTGGCACTCACGTCACTGTTGACAGTTACAAGTTTGAAGGGGACTCGGGTTCGTTAGTAATATTTAGGACCTGTATTTAGCCAGAAATGTGTCGTAGAAAACGTAATTGATTCATTGTATGCGTTTAATTACGTCCACATCAATATAAAGCTTCATTGCATCATTCCATCTTTGGAAGTAACAGGTCTTGCGTAGAGAAGTTCTAGAAGGCCCGAGAGCGGTTTTGTCTTTTACCTACTTATATCGTCGACATCTCGCGCCACATCAAACGACGAATATGATGGGATATTCGTAGAATTTGACTTTTTATTATTTGATTAAAATTAACAAACAAGAGCAAAATTGCTGGAATTGGACCGGATCCAATTTGAAGGCCAATAGCGGGAACTGTGGGGTACATCTGGGATCTTATGAATAAGGCTAATGAAGCTAATGTAATAAGTACTATTTAGCATCAGCAAACCAACCAAGCGTTTTCTGAACAGGCCACACTGGATGGTCGTTTCACTCTATCCTCTTAAACCTTTCTATAGGAAATACATGCCTCATAGTTGGAGAAACTGTTTTTTGGTTTTACGACTGTTCACAATTCCAATCGATACTAAATACAACAACTTTTTAATTTATTCGGAAACTGCAGTTTCAGAAAAATTCCGTTAGATTTCCTTGTTTACTGTCTGGCATAGACTGGCACTATATAGTTCACTGCCACCGACCGGCTCAGCCTCAATAAAGCATTCATTAATACCTAGTAATATGCAATAATAATAATATTAACCGGATAAAAAATTTACATAAAAGGAAAATAGCAGATGCAATAATTATCGTGCTGCATAAATATTTTAATAGAAGTTTGATGTACAGGGTTGTCAGATAGAAGTTAAAAATGCTATAAATTTAAAATTTTTTTAACATCACATCACGAAATCAATAAATCTAGCGTGAAAAAAATTTAAACGATGATCAGTTACCTTGGCCACGAAAACAGTTCGGTAGATATCGTTGGACGTTTATTACAAGATAAAAAGGTCCTTAATTTCTTCAAAACAATCGCCACCATCTGGTCCACCATATTCACTGGACTTAAGTCCAATGCATTTTTGTATACGGTACTTTCTTGAAGTTAAAGTACCGTTAAAAAATGTGTAACATTCGACTCCTTGAAGACTGCTCTTCGCTGCCAATGGGATAAAATACCATCAGACCACTTTCGTGCAGTACATGAAACATTACCGGACAGATTCGTTGCTATAATCCGATATTTTTTAAAATCTGACATGTTTTTATGATTAACCCATGGCTTTCAGTATACAAGTAATTCTAAGGAAAAAATAAAACCGACTCATTCAAAAAATTTTCAGAGTACGGTTAGTTTTTTTATGATCCAAATCCTAATGGAATGCGTATGGAAACACCCTTGAGGAATCATCTTTTCTATAAAAGAAGAATTATCGAAATCCGTTGACGTGGTCCAAAGTTATGGGGTGAAATACATACAAAAAAAAAGATATACCAACGAGTCGATAACCTCCTCCTTTTTTTTGAAGTTGGTTAAAAATGGACAGAATTATTTGAAGTCGGTTAAAAAATAGAGAAAATTATAGCATTTTTAATTGGTAACACTTCGTACAGTTGACAATAAGGAGAATTCATACAAGGTTGTGTTACCGGAGAAACTGATTTCAGGGTGAATTTTGCTGATTGTCAAAATGACGTTTTTGTAGTACATTTTGTTGTGTTCTGATTGTCATTGTGCAAATAATTTGTTAGTGTAGTTTTTTGGTTTAGTGCCGCAGCTACTAAATATCGCCTTGTATGAATACGCCTTCGCTTACAATATCGGAATTGCTCCGAATTCTCTGAAGTTTTTGATTAGTGTAGCGCGGCGTGTGTTTTGAAGGAACAAATTTTAATCGCTTTTGCGAACACCTTAAATGTCATTTATTTTACTGCTTACATACAAATTAACTTCACTGGCATACTCCCCCGCAAAGCTGTTTTTTGATGTTTAATTTCTTTCCGTTCGATAAACTCTTCAATGGGATCCGTGCAGCATTGTTTGCGTTATAGGCTATTCGCGTAAGCGTAAGCAGTGTTTTAAAAAGGAAAGCTTATTAAAACCCACTTTCTACCAAAAGGCATTGTTGCCTGCCAAATAACCTATGTATCTTCCCATCAACAAAAGAAGAGCCGGTAGATGACGGAAACTCAGAACAATGTATATTCAACAACAAATGTATGTACGCTGATCATAGTTGATTGCTTGATTGGAGATAGAAAATGGTCAATAGTAGCAGGTCGCTGGTCGCTGCTTGCTGGTTGAAGTTCAATTCCTTTGTTGTCAGCCGTTTGAGCAATAAAAAAGTATGCTTTCAATAGCAGGAACATCTCAGGGGACGATAGCGTTATTGCATTTCCCTGATATGGCTGGCAGTAACGATAGAGCCTATGGCGAAATACCTTGGTATCGCTGCAACAAGGCATACCAGTTTACCTCATCCCCATAAGCGGCAACATGATGACGATAGAAGAAGAGAAGAGAATAACGTACTTCCATATATATGTATCCCCTTAGCGGCCTTTCGACGGATGTCAACAGTATATAATGGCATTTTTATAGGCGAATGTACGAGCAAATTTGATGGCATGTTATTAAAATTGCCTTGGCCTACGCCTTGCTGCGCTTTCGCTACACCAGCATTAGTTATCTTTTACCCATTTTTTATATTTTGATTTTTTTTTTTGTGTGTGACACCGTGGCGTATGAGCAACATCTACACACGCGAGGTAACCAATTGACGCAACGAAGCGTCCGTAGCGCTTCTTTACTTTTTACCTTACTTTTAACTACGCTGCAGCGATGCACAGCGATGTGTACGAACAACAACATACAGCAGCGCTATCAAATCCATCAGCCACAAAAACGGTGACTTCGTATATTCAGTTCAATTTTATGTTTGCTCCTCTTTAGCGACATCATATTTTGTTCTGAATTTCTTGTATGTCATATTTCGCATATTAGAAAGAAATTACAAGAGCTCCCCCCCCCGCCCCCTCCGCTTACCTCCACTTCGTGCCCGGATCTCGTTACACATTCACGTAATCGGCAAAATGTTACATTTTTATGATTTCAAAATTACATTCTATCACAATTTTATGAATGCAAAAGCGCAAAGTTGCCTGGAGGGCGGTCGTTGGTGAAGGTCGGCGGGTATTCTCGTAAAACAAAATGCAAATTGTAAATTACAAATTTGCAATAAAAATGTTTAATAGAATGAAACATTTTGCTTTTATGGCAGTTTGGGGCTAAACAAAAAATATTATATTTATGTGCTTTTATGATTACATTATGGCACACATGTAAGCGGTACGAGATCTTAGGTAGATATGTGCGAGAATTTAAGCATATGGAAGAGAGCAGAAGAGTGTAAATAGGAGGGCATCGACGTGGGTTGTGTGTGGCGGCGCTGGTAAGAAATGGTAACACAAATATATTCCAACTTGATATCGAACACCTTTTACCCACTGCAACTACTGTTTTTATTATAGCTATTAAGTTTGCACACCGTTTTCAAGTGGTGGCGAGTATCAGAAAGTTCTTACCAACGCATAAACTTCTATTAAATAATAAAATATTATAAATCGAAGACTGAGTGGTAGATCTCTATCTAAAAATGGCTCAAGGACGCCCTACACTGAAGTTGGTTGAAGAACTCCCCATCTCAGAATTTGATTCAAAAACGCCCTATCTCAACTAAAAATACTCGACAACTTTACAAGAGAACTGATGAGATTTTTGAATTTGTATTTGTTTATATTAATTTTTGTGCGCAAAATGCAGATAAAGTAAACATTTTGAAGAAAATTTATTCCGCTGTTCCAGTTAATTATTGTAAGTTCCCCAAAACGAAAAAGGTTCAACAAAATAAAATTTTTTTTTAATTTTTACATTTTTTTTGTATGTATGCAGGATTTGAGCTCATTAAATTTTAGCTTATTATATACTGGACATTTCAAAAGACTGACAACTTGCGTTCATTTTAATACATAATTTATTTAAGCTTACAAAATGAGGTATTCTATAGGCAAATCATTTCCAGCACACTTTATATGGAAGAAAATGCCTAGAATCATCAGGAAAGAAATTACTAAAAATTAACGCGAGTTTCTAGCCAAGTGCAACTTGCACTTTATTATACCGAAATTTAATGGGCTATAAAAATTTCTAATTTCTCTGCACTTTATACTAAAAAACTTAAAATAAAACAAGTAAGAAAATCTAAGTTCGGGCGGAGCCGAACATTAAATACCCGGCGCAAGTATTAAATATATGTTTTTCACCTTTCCGAAAGCTACCGCTACATGGTAAACAGGGGTGTATCCATTTTGAGTAAATTAGCGTCCTTAAATTTCGAAATATTGAAGTTTCAAGCATATCTGAAATTTACTGTTATATGAAAAGCGGCCGTAATTTTANTAGGAACCACACCGAATTTGGTACAAATTGGTAGAACGGTTACCGAAGTACATATATGTGATCATAAGTGGGCGGTGCCATGCCCATTTTTCAAAATTTTATCCTAAACGTATATCTTGGTAAAGAATTGTTACAAGCATCAATTTTGAATAAATTAGCTTCAATAATTACTGATTTATCGAAGATTTCGTATTTCTCTAAATTACCGTTATATGGG
>NW_016173020.1:10573-12386 GCF_001687245.7 Rhagoletis zephyria
TATTGTAAATATCAATTTTGAGTGAATAATCTTCAGTAGTTACTAAAATATCGCAGTTTTCGTATTTCGGAAAATTACCGTTATATGGGAGGTAGGCGTGGTTATTGTCCGATTTTGCCCATTTTCAATACCATCCGTCCTACGCCCGAAAGAAGTGCACATACCAAGTTTCGTTAAGATATCTCAATTTTTAGTCGAGTTATCGTGTGCACAGACGGACGGACAGACAGTCACCGCTTAATTGATTTCTCTTTCCATTCTGATCATTTATGTTTTGCCTGTTTCAAACGACCGTTATGTGAACAAAGCTATAACACCCTTGTGTACAAGTGCGCAACCTGTGTAGAACCTAGGATTATGTGCAGTAAATTCCAGTTTCAAACAACTGCACCGCGGTAATGATGGCCTAAACCGGGGCTTCGCGGATATAAATTTCATATCTGCAAGGGCCACTTGATTATACTTACCCCAGGTAAGGTTGGGAAATCCATAGATGGAGGTGCACCAAGAAACGAGACGAGTTAATTATCTGTGTTTGTGTTATCATTAAGAGAATGGTCTATTCTTAGAACAAAGCTTCACACTTAGCTAATCTATATTCCCGAAAGCTCCTCGGCGATAAGAAAGAAAAGAGCACCAAGGTGTTTAAAAGTTATGGTCTGATTATGCATACTTCGCTTAACTTCGCATAAATTTCAAAAAGTTATTTTGTATTTTGCTACATACAGTACTCCATTACCCAGAAACTAACAGAACTTGCAAAAAATACAGGTCATCATTTTACGTAAGAGCAGCATGTCCTAACCTGAAAAGAAATATATATATATGTAGGCTTTTAACTAAAAACTTAACAAAGTACATTTTGGTTGATTTAAAAACTAGATAAAATTTTCGCAATTTGGTAAAAAACTCATACGTATTTGAAAAGTTTATATGAAATATGGACCAATGGGGATGCCTTAATATGCATGAGCATAATTCCATTTGGTATCGTCGGATTATTCATACATCTTTCAATGGCGAAAGATTATGTCCACATTTCGTCGAAAATTTTAAGTGTTCTTTTTTTTTTTGAAGTTTTTATAAGTAGTGTTAGCGAATCCAGCTAGTGGATTTTTTGCTCAAGAGTAGCTGAAAAGCCACATATTACCGTGGTTAGCACCAACTTTTCAATTTCTTGAATATAGCTGTCAAGACATTAAACTTCCCAACCACTCGAAAAGCAGGAAACACTAAGGTAGCCCTAAAGATGTCTAAATCAAATTATTCGCTGAGAAATTTGCTCTAAAATAATACATAAAATTACTTAGTGCAATTATTTGTGCTTAGCTTTCTTAATTCTAAATTGTCTACGAAAACCTAGTAGCCAAAATTCGTAAAACTATGGTATAGTAAAATAAAGAGTGTTGCTAATTAGTAACGGCTTAAAATTGTATCAGTAAAGAGCTTCTAGGTAATTTGTAATATTCAATTGAAATGTGGTGGAAATTTTAGCGCTCTATGGCCTTCTAAGTGTTCTTGCCTTGCGTAGCAGTTCATGTCTCTTTCTAATGAATACCTCCAGTCTCCTCAGAATGAGATGGCAACCCTGCTGGGCATATGTAAAACTACTCGCACTTCAACTTTCTACAATAGGCTACCAATGACGCGCTTAGAAACCGAAAATCCTACTTGCAATCTACATATGTGTATGTATGTATGTACACCGTTCATATGAAAGCATGCATCTCTATTCCATTCGGTGGCATTCGTGCACAAATAGTATGCAACGTGCGCGCAAACACACACACACACTTATACACGAATATGCCAC
>NW_016173021.1:0-4528 GCF_001687245.7 Rhagoletis zephyria
AAATATAAACAATTACAAAATCTGGGTATCTGTGTAAACAGCGACTGGTTCATAAACAAAACCAAGATACATTTTCCCGAAGAAGTAAATGGTTGCTCTCTCTCGGTAGGAAATTTACAATTCCTACAACAAGTACCAGTCTGCAGCCGATAAAAATTATTGCCGAAATGGAACAAATAATACACCAAATAGAGGATGAGAGAACAAAAGAAATGGAGAGAAGCAGGCTAAGCAACAGAATATTGCAATACAAACGGCAATCAAAACATAACCCAGTGGAAAAATTCATACTTCACACTTTCGACAAAACTAAAGCCTTTTTACAAAAACACAAGGAGGATATTATCATAACAGACTCAGACAAAGGAAACAAAGCAGTAGCAATATATAAAACAGATTATAGGGAAAAAATGAATAGCTTGCTAGGAGACAAAAACACATATAGAATAGCAAGAAATGATCCAACAAATGCACTACAAAAACCGAATAATAAATTGGTCGGCGAACTTTACAAAAACAAAAATATAAATATTAAAGAAAAGAAACTTGCACCACAGCGACTGCGCCTCGGCTCTATGGTTTACCAAAAATCCATAAACCGAACTTACCCCTACGTCCTATAGCGTCATCTGTCAGTGTCCCGTGTTATGGTCTGTCAAAATTTATTGGAAAATTCTTAGGTGACTTAACGTCGGAGGAATACAACATACGAAACTCATTGAGACTGAAAGAAAGATTAGAGAAGGTGCGTATATGTGAAGAGGACTTATTAGTATCATTTGACGTGGTGTCATTATTCACCAACATTCCCACATATCTAGCCATCAAAATAATAATGAGCAAATTCAGTCAAATTATGTCTAGAACAAACATACCAAAAAACAAGTTTTTGGATCTCTTAAACTTCTGTCTTAAAGATAACAATTATTTCATGTACGATGGCAAAATCTACACACAAAGTTTTGGGATGCCGATGGGTAATCCCCTCTCCCCGACCATAGCAGATATAATCATGGACGACTTATTGGATAATACAATCTCGGTATTAAAGAAACTTCACAACATTGACATCAAATTCATAGTTAAGTACGTGGACGACATCTTCGCGATAGTGAAACGAAACGACGTAGATATTATTCTGAAAACATTAAACCGGTACCACAACAAGCTGCAATTTACTATTGAAAGAGAGGAAAATTTCAAGATCCCCTTTTTAGACGTCCTCATCCATAGAAAAAATGACGAAATATTACTTGACTGGTACTCCAAGCCTATATCGTCTGGACGAATAATAAATTTTCTGTCCTCGCAACCCATGAAATANAACGAAACGACGTAGATATTATTCTGAAAACATTAAACCGGTACCACAACAAGCTGCAATTTACGATTGAATGAGAGGAAAATTTCAAGATCCCCTTTTTAGACGTCCTCATCCATAGAAAAAATGACGAAATATTACTTGACTGGTACTCCAAGCCTATATCGTCTGGACGAATAATAAATTTTCTGTCCTCGCAACCCATGAAATATAAAATTAACGCAGCAAAAAATTTGATAAATAAAATACTGACCATAAGCCACAAACAATTTTTAGATGAAAATACAAAGAAAATCTACAAAATCCTCACAAACAACAATTACCCCAGTCACCTCATAAAAACTCTAATAGAACAAAAATTAACAAAATTAAACAACAAAGAAAATAAAATAACAATCACCGCAACAACAACTGAAACAAAACAATAATTTAGCGTTAGCATACATACCTAAGTTGACGGACAAATTCAACCACAACATAAACGAACATAAGAAAAACATAACTCTGGCGTACAAGTCAAATTGCACACTGTCCACAATCTTCACAAAAACTAAAAGCCCGATCGAAACCTACCAACAAAGCAACGTGGTGTACGAAGTGAAATGCATGGGAGGAGAAAATGTAGACTGCAACAAAATATATATAGGTACAACGAAAAGAACACTGGGAATCCGTTTAGCAGAACACGAAGCGGACATAAGAAAGGAAAAGAAAAACACAGCACTCGCACAATATATGTTAGAAAACAGTCACACAGCTGATCTTGCAAACGCCAGAATAATAGATGTTGAAAAGAGAGAGAGGACAAGAGTGTCATCTGTCAGTGTCCCGTGTTATGGTCTGTCAAAATTTATTGGAAAATTCTTAGGTGACTTAACGTCGGAGGAATACAACATACGAAACTCATTGAGACTGAAAGAAAGATTAGAGAAGGACTTATTAGTATCATTTGACGTGGTGTCATTATTCACCAACATTCCCACATATTTAGCCATCAAAATAATAATGAGCAAACTCAGTCAAATTATGTCTAGAACAAACATACCAAAAAACAAGTTTTTGGATCTCTTAAACTTCTGTCTTAAAGATAAAAATTATTTCATGTACGATGGCAAAATCTACACACAAAGTTTTGGGATGCCGATGGGTAATCCCCTCTCCCCTACAAAATTAACGCAGCAAAAAATTTGATAAATAAAATACTGACCATAATCCACAAACAATTTTTAGATGAAAATACAAAGAAAATCTACAAAATCCTCACAAACAACAATTACCCCAGTCACCTCATAAAAACTCTAATAGNCAAAGAAAATAAAATAACACCCACCGCAACAACAACTGAAACAAAACAATACTTTAGCGTTACATACATACCTAAGTTGACGGACAAATTCAACCACAACATAAACGAACATAAGAAAAACATAACTGTTTACGCTAGCCCCCTTCACCTTAAGTATGTTTATGAAGTAGAGAATTTCACATGTAGATGTCGCTGTTATCTAAGCGGGAACAGTTACTCGTTACTCGAGTTCCTTTTTCGCGAGTCCTGTTACCCGCCTCGGATGTTAGGTTTCGCCTTCTGCGATCGCCCAACACTCTGCCACTTTGGAAGAGAACTCCGAGCAATCAACAAGTAAGGTCCTCTACTAATCAATCTATTGTTACATATTTTTATTACAGCATTTTTTTGTATACACATATATATATATAATAAAGTGGCCGTTAGGCTCTCACATATATACATACCTATATACGAATAAAAAGTGAAGTGTTTTATTTAATTTTATTGAGCAAATTTAAGTGTGTTAAATTCAACCCTCGAAGGACTTCAGGGATTCGGCACCTCCTCGACCCTCGTTTGCCGCGAAATTCAAGAGAAATTCCCGGCCCCCATTTTACCTCGTCCCGAACATGGTCCTTCGAGCCGGATAGGCTTGAAGTTTTTCGTGGTTGACCCACATTTGCTTAAAAATAAAATAAAAGTGATAAAACTTCGAAGAAATAAACATTTTTCATAAACTGCCAAGTTGCCTTCATAAAGGAGAATTTTTATCGCGCCCCCCGTTAACACGCTTTTTATTTTCTTGTACACGTCGAATCGTGTGCAATTAAACATATCAAACAACTTTTATATTGCATTCATCCGTGAAACCCGCCACCATCTTTGGTTTTTTATTATATTCATTGGTGAATACCCCCAACAATTTGACGTTTCCGAATGAACCCTAAGAAAAATAAAAACATAACCAAAAAAAATCAATTAGCAAATTCACACGTTTTTGGCAACAAATCTTTTCTCTGGTATTTCCTTGTAAATACCATCAAGAAGACCAGGTGAGTGAACGAAAGTTTGGTTGGATCACCTTTTTCTACACCTGGAGCAGGAGCCACACATTTGGCCCCAACAATTGGAGTAGCGGCGAAATACATAAGTATTGGAATAGTAAGTATATTTGGAGTACTAATTGTGTTTATTTGCAGGAGCAACTGCAACAATAATTTCGCCAGCGCTCCAGAAAAGCAGCAGCACAAATACCGCCAGGGCTCCGGCGGTAAGTGTAAAGAGTAAGTGCAGTGAAAGTGAAAGTGAAGTGCAGTGAGGTTAAAAGTAGCGCCGGCTGTATTGCCATTTGTCGAGGCGCGAGTGCGGAACGCCGGCACTAGGTGCCATACCGTCAGGCGTCAGTGCGCCTCGCTGCACGGCCCCTACCAGCGGCCGATAGTTAGTAAGAGCGCCGGCTGTATTGCCATTGAGGAGGCGCAAGTGCTGAACGCCGGCACTAGGTGCCATACAGTCAGGCGTTCAGTGCGAAACAAGGCCCCCACCAAGNTAATTTCGCCAGCGCTCCAGAAAAGCAGCAGCACAAATACCGCCAGGGCTCCGGCGGTAAGTGTAAAGAGTAAGTGCAGTGAAAGTGAAAGTGAACTGCAGTGAGGTTAAAAGTAGCGCCGGCTGTATTGCCATTTGTCGAGGCGCGAGTGCGGAACGCCGGCACTAGGTGCCATACCGTCAGGCGTCAGTGCGCCTCGCTGCACGGCCCCTACCAGCGGCCGATAGTTAGTAAGAGCGCCGGCTGTATTGCCATTGAGGAGGCGCAAGTGCTGAACGCCGGCACTAGGTGCCATACAGTCAGGCGTTCAGTGCGAAACAAGGCCCCCACCAAGCGGTCCAACGCGATAGCAAATTCGCACCAGCAAGGC
>NW_016173021.1:4553-4765 GCF_001687245.7 Rhagoletis zephyria
AACCAGCAAGGCCCCCACCAAGTGGCCCATCGCGGGAGCACAGCCCCATTAGTGGCAACAGAGTAAGCTGTAAGATAAGGTAAGCCTTTCAATTTCCCACGTATATTCGCGAAAAACGACTGGGAAAGGGGTGCGAAAATTGCAATAGGTCGCGCGTGAATCCCAGAGCCACCCCTTCCATATATAAGTATATATATACATATATATTTTTT
>NW_016173021.1:10952-12385 GCF_001687245.7 Rhagoletis zephyria
GCTATAAAACTGCATACTTAGAATTTTTCTAAAAAATCTGAATAAGAAGTTGCAAATTAGTATGCAAATTTATTGAATTTTCCTGAGTTTTGCACAAAGTTTAGAGATTTTGTTTTTATGTTTTTTGGTGAAGTACGAACTATATTTTTATTAAAAAATATTGAAAATAAATTAGAATAAAAAACTTTGCATATATTGCGAAAAATTCTCTGTGCCAATACTTTTGTCCGGCACTGTATAAAAAAAAAAGAAAAAAAAGAAAAGAAAAGAAAGAAAGTGAAATTGTGCCACGAATTGCGGGACTCAGCATCCGTTACAAAAAGGTGTTTTTTTGTGTTTTTGAGAAAAATCAAATTAAGTCGTCGAAGTTTCGACAACCTCAATTATTGAGTTTTGTACAGTTTCTTTGTTAATATATAAAGTAAATAAAGATTTTTATAAATTTTTTCTGAGTTTTCTTACGGTTGTCAGTTTTAACGTTTGATACCGCGGCACCTTTAAATTGTTTGACGGGATTCTTAAAGTATTGAGCAAAAGTGGTTGAGGCAGAAGGCCCGTAAACGGACCACATAACATCGATTTTTTCCACATAAGAATCCCTCAGGTTGTGCGGTACACTGAGAGAAAACTCTTTTTGATATAATACAAATAACCCGTGGAACTTTGCGAGTCATAAGTAAGTTTGTTTGAATTAACAAAATAATCGAATACAGTTTTGTATATATTGACTCAAGTTCCAAATACATTAAATAAAGCGTTATCTATATAAATCTTTAGCCGATCTTTTTATTACGCTTTTTTGATAGTACGTGGTTTTATCAATTTTTTTGACGTCGTTGTCGATAATTCGCGAAAATTGTAATAGTGGTTTGTTTTTAAATTTTTCGTTTTAATTAAATTAATTGATAGTACGTGGTTTTATCAATTTTTTTGACGTCGTTGTCGATAATTCGCGAAAATAGTAATTTACCTCGAGGTTCAGTGGTACAATTGACGTGTTAATTAAATTAATATTCGAAAGATGGCCAATGTTAATGATTTTTCNTGTTGTCGATAACTCGCGAAAATAGTAATTTACCTCGAGGTTCAGTGGTACAATTGACGTTTGTTTTTAAATTTTTCGTGTTAATTAAATTAATATTCGAAAGATGGCCAATGTTAATGATTTTTCGCGGGCGTGTGATGCATTGTTGGAATTCGAAGCGGGCTTCAACAACATGCCGTGTAGCAGCCATTCCATTTTTTCGCTGGAGATCCAAAAGGAGGAACTGAAGGCGGTCTGGGTCAAGGTGAAGGATGCGTTCGATGACTACTCGAAAAAGGTGTCGGACGACGAAACAGGTCAGGCTGCACTTCGGCTGGCGAAGTGCAGATATCAGGATTACTACTCAGCATACTTGACGTGCGGTGCATTGATGGGAGAGACGGCTCAT
>NW_016173022.1:0-12382 GCF_001687245.7 Rhagoletis zephyria
TAATTATGCGAACACTCAATATGCGAAATGTTTTTTGTACGTATAATTAATTAAATTTACACAGCAAATGCGACACTTAGGCGTGTAGAAGGAAAAAAGCAAGTTGGCAGATAAGATTGAACCGCCTTTTGAAACCTATCGAGCGAACCGCGCACAATGGCGTAACAGAAACAACTGAAATGCTCAAGAAATAAACGCGGCCATAGTAATGTATACAAATGCAAAGTCTGAAATGATCGTTTGTGTGCGAGTGTATTTATTAAAAAAAAAAAAATAATAACAAAATTAGTACTGCTACCGCGCAGAGCACTATGGAATAGAGCGCTCCAAAGGCAGCTACCTATTCAGTAAATACGTATGTATGTATGTATGTATGTATGTCAAAATATGCCATATACTGGTTGTGGCTGTGGTTGGTCCGCATTACCAAACGTTCCGATAAGCACTCACAGCTTCTGCTTTGGGGGGGAGGGGGCTCTACGCTCCAACAATGAGCGCACAAAACTGTTAATGCATATAGACGTTCGGGCTTCAAGAGTTCAAGAGCCAACAAAAAACTTGTTGTTGAACTTGTGCTCTTCCTCTCAGTATCTCACATATTTCAAAAGCTCTGTTTGTACTCACAATTTTAAAATCAAAGATCTTGTTTCGCTCTTGTTCATATTTATGTACAACTATGTATTAAATATTTGCATTTTAATTTCCAATGGAGCATGGCAAAGTGCTCTCTACTTATCAAGTTCGTTATGCTTACAAACATTTAATATTAGGCGTATTCACTAATCACCGATTAAAACGGCACCAGGCTAAGCGAGCTTTGCTCCTTTGCTCGGAGTGCATAAAATGTTTAAAAGTTTTCAACGCTTTGTTATTAAATAATGGTCAATTGGATAGCTTTACTTTATAAATATTTTGTATGTAAAATTGTAAGTGTAATCCAATACCTCTTTCCATAAAAAGTATGCCGATACAAAAGAACCCTCAACGAAAATATTTCTGGATCAAAGTTTAACTTCGAATAAACATCGCTATTACATATCGTAATTGCGTATTGGATCAACTTATACGCAGCAGTTTAAGCTTTTAGACATCATAGTAAATATTGTATCTTAATCTGCTGAAGAAAAAATTAAGACGACGGAAAATGGGTGGCAACGCCAAAATTTAAATGATTCCGAATAGGTGGCAACTTCATACGAATAATCTCGGAGATACATATGTATGAGCAATTTAGGTAACCTTAAATGCAAAACATTATCTAAATACAAAGTTTCATCAAAACTTTTAAAGCCGCCCTGCAGTAAAACAAACTCAAACCAGTCAGTAAAAATACCAGCTCTTTAACTAGTAAAGGCGATGGCCTACCAGTTCGTTCAATTTCGAACAAATTAAGCGTTCAGCGACATCTGCCTTTGAACTGCCAAAGCGAAAAAAAAAACGGAATTAATTCCCTTTCGTACAAATGTCGGATGTGGCGTCGAGTAAAGACTACCGGTTCTGGTTCTGAGCTCGCAGGTTCAAGTCCCCTTAGAGGTGGCTAAGATTTTTCAAATTAATTCAAAGTAAGTTAATATAATTATTACGATTTAAATATAAATTACAAGTTTGAAAATCTAGTTTTATTTGAGAAAAAAACATATCGCTACCTAAAGGTGAAAGAAAAGGTGACAAGTAAAATTTTTTCAAAATTCAGCTTTTATTGCAGAATGACAGATAATGCTAAACTACATCGATTTTTCGTCTCTATTCTCTATCGCTATTCGCTTTGCTTCTTTATCTATTTCCGTGAAGGCAGAACATACCTAGCCCTTGTTTTTACCAATAATGTCGATGTCATCGGCATAGGCCAGCAATTGTATGCTCTTGTAAAGTATTGTGCCTGAGCGGTTCAGTTCTGTGACTCTTATGATCTTTTCCCAACATCAGATTAAAGAAACCACATGAAAGGGAGTCACCTTGTCTGAAACGTCGTTTGGCATCAAACGGCTCGTACAGGTCTTTCCCAATTCCAACGGAGCTGGTGGTACTGCTCAACGAAATTTTACACGGCCGTATTAAGTTCGCGGGGATACCCAATTCAGACGTCGCGACATAATGGCAACTTCTTTTCGTGATGTCGAAAGCGGCTTTGAAATCAAGAACTAGATGGTGTGTGTGGATTCTATTCTCACGAGTGTTGTATGCATCTTATCAGCTTCGCGCCATTATACTTGAATAGCTCAGCTAGCAGGCTGTCAGCCCCAGCAGCTTTGTTGTTTTTCAGCCGCGTAATTGATATTCGTGCCTCATCATAGTCAAGTGGCCTGGGGCTCGGGTTCGTCTTCTCTTCAACTTTCCGTGCAGCTACCATTCAGTAGGGTAGAAAAGTGTTCCCTCCACAATGTAAGCACGTTCTGGACATCTGTCATTAGGTCGCCATGGTGGTTCTTACAAGATTTCGCCTGGTTTTGAAATCTTTCGTAAGTCGCCTAACTCTCTGATACAATTTTTGGGCCGTTTTTCCTGTCAGCGATCATTTCAAGCACTCCGCACTCACGTTTTTCGGCCTCTCTCTTCTTATTGCGGCAAATACGTTTCGCTTCCCTCTTCAGTTCCCTATAGCGGTCCCAACATGGCTCGCGTTCGCCCGATCGCAGCGTGGCTTTGTAGGCGGCATATTTTTTTCTGCAGCTCCTTGACACTCCTCATCGTACCAATTGTACTTTTGAGCTCGCTGTAATCTGACGTACGGCGGTACGTAATGAGCGAAAAATGTGGTTCCTCTGCTCGCCTATGCCTGTGTCTTCTTGTGATTGCAGCTTTTCGATGTTAAGCTTTCCTCTTTAATCTTGGGAGCACATTTTTTGCTGCGCAGAGGTGGGTGCATATCTTGGCTGCAGCAAGATAGTGGGAACACTAGTCAATGTTTGGCCCTCGGAGTGGAGGAGGCAGTGACAAGGTCAATCAAGAAGAAGAAGGCGAGTCCGATTTAGAAAAAGAAGTGAGGTCTGGTCAAAGGTTTTGCACTTTCAATCTCGGCCAGCACTGAAATTGGAGGATTTTACCAAGCCTTTAACGCCAAACGAGGTTTTGTGGGGATATACGAGGGCACAGTAGACCAGAGGTCGTGCGGAGCCTCCTCAAATTTATCCAAAATTTGTATCTATGCCTATAGGGTTATAAGCGTTCATCTTTCGTTAATTTCAAAATTTAAATTTTCGATCAAATTTGCCGAATACCTCGAGGTGCGTACTTATACTCGGTATGACCCAGATTTGATTTTTAGTCCGCGCACCATTTAAAAAAATATATTTTTTCTAAAGCTGCGGCTCGCGCGCAAACAATGACAAAACCAGAGATGGTAAAACAATTTAGTATATATAATATATTAAATTTTTTTTTGAATTAATCATATTATTAAAATTTCTAAGTCCTTAAAAAAATCCTGACATCAGAGAGATAAATTAAACACGCAGTTTTACTATATTTTGGCTATAGTTTCGCGAATATATTGATTTTTTTCTTGTGTGTAAAATTTACTGTCATACGGTGTAATCTACAATGGTTTTTAATGAGTTTAAAAAATAAAAATTATAATTTTTCAGTTTTATTTTTTCGCTTATAAGAAATAATTATTATCTACATGATTTTTATTTTTTATTTTTTTTCGATTAAAAATAATGATTATTCTAAAAACTTAAACACTATACTAGCGTGAGTTCCGATATCTGTATCCTTTTCAGAGTTAGCGAAACACTAATAAACGTTTTCACATTGCTTCCATAAGAAGCGCAAAGGAAACAATGCAATGAAATTTTAGAACCGTAAAAAATATTTGCCGTAAAGACGAAAGATACTCTATTTTGCAAATGTTCACCTTAATTGAATTTGATTTTTTAAATAGGCTTCAAAATTGTTTTCGTAGTATAGCTTTCTTAAACAGATATCTTTTGGCGTCCATATTTGAATTTTAAACAGATGACCACTTTAAAAAATATTTTCGAATTGAAGCTTCCTTAAACCTCTTTCGTTTGGCATTAATGTTGCAATATTTTATTTAACTTATTACTTAAATTTAATTTGGCCTTTAAACAGGTGGCAACTCTCTTTAAAAATTTCGTCTAAACAAAGCTTTCTTATATCTCTTTCGATTGATATTCATATTGTATTATTTTTTTCAACCAATTAATTAAATTGAATTTGAATTTTAAAAGGGTGGCAATCCTTTTCAAAAATAGTTTAGAAATAAAGCTTCTGGAATAGTACTACCTTTGGTGACCATATTAAAATATGTATTTTATTTAACTTGTTAATTTAATTACTCCAAACATACAGTAATCAAGGAATCTAAAGTGGGGTAAAAGGTTAGTTTTAGTTGTTGTTCTATTCATAATTGTTTTTTTTCATGGCACAATAGAAAGTAAACAAAACTAAGATTTATTTTACACTAAATAAAATAAATCCAAGTATGATTCATAGCTATTTGTACGAGAGCTATTTAACTGAAAAACAAGGCATATGAAATAAGTAATAGCATTATAAAAAAAAAACACATTTGTTGTTGCTTCTGGACTCTTAAGTGTCGAAAAAATATTTAGTTTTTTTTTTTGTATTCGAGCGCACTTGGGCACAATTAAAAGACAGTGAAAAAACAACAATACATATTAGCCATAATCATACAAAATCATAAGGGCCGTTGGCTGTTTGTCTTAGAAACGCACAGTTGAGTTGTTACGCTCAGCCCAACAGTTGGCAACTTTCCGCCATTTTTTCCAGCGGAAAATTTTTACGCTACCTAAACTCAACGTGTTNTACGTTTCTAAATATATGTTTTTAAGATGTTTGCTATATAATTTTACACTGTTTAATTCATTGTAACATTGAACGATTTTTTCAACACGGCGGCCGCTCAGCGTTGAATTCTAATGGTGCCCACACTCACCAACGTGTACGTACACCGTGTCCGTTTGACGTAGCAACATATAAAATTTACTGCTGATAGAGAGAGAGAGAAGCACGCGTAACCGTCGCACGTACACGGTGGTGAGTTTTCATTTACATGGCGCTCTCATAAGTTTTATCGTGTCAGCTGACACGTTAACGTACGTGAGTGTGTGCCATAAAAACGATTAACAAAGTAGACCACAAAACATCTTTAGCCATTTATAATGAGAGGCACCAGCACACTGTACGTAAGCAGCCACAATCCAACAACCAAAAAATTAATCAAACCCAAATTTACACCGAAAATAGTACAACTACAGAAAATACCTCTATCACTAATGAACCTACAACATCAACACCACTACCACTAGCACTGGTCCCAAAACCCATTACCACACGTCGTCAACCAGTAATTCTGACACCGAACCCCAGGCGCTACCTACAACTTCCGCCAAATCAACGAAGCTGACAACAAAAATATTTCGGGTTAAAATTTTAAAACGGAAAAGAGCACAATTAAAAAGCGTATACAACACCAGAAACAAAAAACTCATGACCAGCCCAACCCAACCCATAGAAGACGCTGAATCTCTACACGAAGGAGAAGACTACCACAGCTTCAACTCTACATTTTAAATAAAAAAAATATATATTTGCCATATTAGTCATGCCAATAAAAACTTTGCAATGGAACATTCGAGGTTATTTAAACAATTATAACGAACTCTTAATCTTAATAAAGCAATTCAACCCAAAAGTAATCTCCCTTCAAGAAAACCCATATAAAGCCACACGACCGTTTTCCCAATACCAATTAACTATTCTATCTATTGAACAAACACTGCTTCCAGCTCTTACGGTGGAGCAGCCGTCCTCATCCATAACTCCATCCAACACAAACAAATCACTATCGGTAACGACCTCGATGCCGTTGCCATAGAAATACACTCAAAAACAAAGTTCACAGTGATATCTGCATACATTACTCCCTCACAAAGCTTTAACCAAACAAACCTGCTAAACGGGTGACTTCAATTCATGGTACAATATGTGGGGCTCCCCTAAAAATAACCAAATAAAGGTAAAATATTAGCCAATTTTTTAACGCAGTCCAATTACATCATCCTCAACGATGGGTCCCCTACTCACTTCTCTACAAGAAACACATTTACACACATTGACCTGTCATTTGCTAGCCCTGATATAGCCATCGCAGCAAAATGGGAACTACAAGAGGATCTACATGGGAGTGACCATCTCCCCATTGTAATAAGCATCCATCCCCAACAACTTCACACCACAAACACAAACAAACCAGCATTTAAAATAAAACAAGCGAATTGGGAACTTTTCACCATCAAAACCCTAGAATATGACCGTGTCAGATAGATATGTATCTACAAATGTAAACAAAGAATGTGCAAATGTTAGGAAAATTATTTTAGAGAGCGCCCATACCGCAATCCCACAGAGCAACCCGAGCAGGCAAAAGCACAACGTCCCATGGTGGAACGCAAAACTACAAGCACTCAAAGAAAATAAAAATAAATGCTGGCAAACTCTCAAACGCAATATCAGCCAAGACAACATAATAAAATTTAGAAAAGCGTCGGCACTATTTAGAAGAGAAATCAAAGTAGCCAATTTCATTTTCACAGCAGAGATTAATCCTTCTACACCAATAGAAAAAATTTGGACAAACATAAAAACCTTTACAGGGCATAAATCTACGCACAGCATTCACTGCTTAACAAAGCACAGCACCACCAACCAAGTAGCAACACACCCAAAAGATATCGCCAACGAATTGGCGTCGCTTTGGTCCCATGAATCGTCAAACGAAAACTTTTCACAAAACTTCATCAACAACAAGCAACGAGCACTGAACGCCTCATACAAAAACACACCTAATTCACCCGCTGCCATAGACGAAGAAAATATAAGCCTAGCTGAACTTCATATAGCAGTAAACAGCCTCAAAGGAAACACACCAGGACTTGACCGTATCTCCTATCCCATGCTTCGACATCTGTCCCCCAACAAACAAAAACGAGACTCCTCAACTTGTACAATAATATATTTAATTCATACATCCCCCAATATTTAAAAACTTCAGTCGTCAGCCCTATCCTTAAACCCAACTCAAATAAAACCCTAGGAAAATCGTATCGCCCTATATCCCTCAACTCCTGCCTAGCTAAATTGTTGGATAAAATCGTAGCCAATAGGTTGTGGTGGTTTGTTAGCAATAACAGACTAATCAACGATAACCAGATTGGCTTCAAAAAGGGTAAGTCGACAACTGACGCTCTATTGTGTGTAGAGCATCTGATTGCCGACTCCATCTCGAAGAAGAGGCTTGCATCAATCATCTCGCTCGACTTTTGTAAGGCGTTTGACAAGATTGGGATTCAATCAATAATCGAACAGCTCACAAAATGGCGAATCGGTCCAAAAATTATTAAATATGTCCTTAATTTTTTAAGTAACAGGAAAATTATAGTCCGCGTCGGAAAAGAACTCTCAGACATACACCCACTAAGCAACGGAATACCACAGGGTTCTCCTCTATCGGTCATTCTCTTCCTAATTTCCTATAATAAATTAAGTGACATAATTAGCCTCCACAAAGAAATTAGTTTTTGTGCTTACGCAGACGATTATCAGCTCATAATCAAACACAATAAAAACAAAAACCCTATCACAAACTTACTAATTCAATACATACAATACAATTCTCTACATCAAAATGCCAGCACCTACACATTTGCCGCAAACACCACTGCAACTGTACAGTGTACAGCAACAACCAACTAATTACAAATGTAAACCAGTTAAGAGTGCTAGGCCTAGTTTTCAACAATAAATTTAAATGGAACTCACACATAACGTACCTACAAAAATCCATCGCCCATAGACTCAACATTATTAAATGCTTCTCAAGCTTAAAATTCAACTGCCATACTCTCACACTCACCTCCATCGTAAAATCAATCTTAATATCCAAAATCGATTTCGGCCTTTTCCTTTATGGATCTGCTCCTAAAACTCACCTTAAAAAACTAAGCTCCCTACTCAACGCCGGACTAAGATCAGCCTTAAATGCATTCCGCACTACCCCAACCAACAACATCCTGTTCCGAGTCCGGAATAGCTCCCATCGAGCTAAGGACTAAATTGCTTCAAAACAAACCTTAATCAATAGCCACAACACACCTCTGTACAATATCATAAAGCAATACAAAACCAAAAACAGAATCAGAGAACCCAAATCCACGGTAGAAAAAGTCATATCAAATTGTAATAAATACGACCTACCCTATTTACCTACAAAACGCATAAAATACTCGAATCCACCATGGCACCCAATACCAAATAACCTGATAAACTTCCAACTCAGCAAATACAACAAAAACACAACACCAGCAGAAGCATTCAAAGCAACCTTCAATCGACTCAAAAGTGAGCTATTTAAGCGACAGAACATTCTTTTACACCGACGGATCTCTATCACACAACAATATTGGTCTAAGCATAACCACTGAAAATTCAATATTGCTCATGGCAAATTGTCCACCATACACAACAGTATACACAGCAGAAATAATCGCGATAATGTCTGCGATAAACATACTTAAAGCGAAAAGAGGCAAATATGCTAACTGCTCAGATTCCATGTCCTCCTTAAAAGCTATTTACAATACTCAAAACAACCAATATTACCCCAGACTAATAAGAAGCCTCAAAAATTATTTTAATTTGGATCCCGGGTCACACAAACATAGCAGGAAACGAATATGCAGACGAAATGGCAAAACTAGCTACAATATCTCCCGTATACACAATATGCAACCCACATGATACCAAAAAATTCCTCAAGACTCTGTTCGTAAGAGAATGCACACATCAAATCTGGATGAGAACCTCACAGTGGTACAAGTAACACAACACAGAAAAACTTAACATAAAGAATTACTTAAACTTCAATCACCACCCCCTCTTTGAACAGGTTAGGCATAACTAATCATATTAGAATCCGACTAGGTCACACAAATCTTACCCAGCAATACCTGTTCAACAACAATAGCTCCCAGACCTGCCCGTACGTACTGCAGTCTCAACACACAAATTACAGTCCAACATATACTACTAGAATGCCAGCCCCTACATACTTATAGAAAACGAATATTTGATAACCAGAATCCATTAAAATCATTATCTTATCCGTCAGTTGAAAATATCTTAAAAATTACTAAATTCTTAAAGATGGCAAATATATATTTTTTTAATTTAACCGATACTATACTATAAGCTATAAGCCATAATTTAGAACTTAGCTTAAGGCCACGGCAGCCATAGCTCATAAGTTTACTTATCTTAATAATACTAATAACGGTTGTATGTAAAAGCCAAAACGAATCGAGAAAGATATAGACAAATGCATACATAAATGCTCAGAACGAAAAAAGAAATCGATTAAGCCACGATCGTGTGTCCGTGCGCCTGTCCGTCTGTGCACACGATAACTCGAGTAAAAATTGAGATAACGTAACGAAACTTGGTACGTGTACTTCTTGTGTGAGCGTAGGACGGATTGTATATAAAATGGACAAAATCGGACTATTGTGGTTATTACCACGCCTACCTCCCATATAACGGTAGTTTTCAGAAATACGAAAACTACGATATTTAAGTAACACTGAAGCTTATTCACTCAGAACTGATATTTACGATGGTTTTTAGACGGAAAATAAGAATAATATAAATTTTTGGAAATTGGGCGTAGCCACGCCCACTTATGATTCCATGTGTACATATATATTGGTAATCGCTCCACTAATTTCTCCCAGACTTGGCACAGTTGTTGGCTTCGGTACAACATACCAAACGGCAGAAAATGTTTGAAATCAGACAATCTGCCTTATCCTGAGTTTCGCCTGAAAAAAAATTCACCCGAAAATTTGTCATCCGCCCATAGTAAACCATGGAAACCAAAAGTGAAAAGTCAACCGGTTCGGGGAAAAGAAACTCATGATAAGGCAGAATAACTACGCCAACATCCAATATAACGGTAAATTTGGAAAATGGACGTGGCACCGATAGAATTAATATACTTGCCATATAACAGCAAGACGTTGAAATCGGACTAAAATTATGCCCACTTTGCATATAACGGTAAACTTCAGAAATCCTTGAAACTTCGATATTTCGAAATTTAAGGACCCTAATTTATTCAAAATTGATACAACAATCGCCTAAAAATAAATAACATTTTTATGGATCTTTAGAAAATGGGCGTGATACCGCCCACTTATACCTACAAATGTATATAAGTTAACCTCATTAAGACCAACTGAACATACTATCGAAATTGTTAGAAATAGGGGTAACACCACTCTGCTTACCATGTAACGGTAAGCAGGAGATAAACAAGTAATTTTTAGAGCAAAAAATAAAACCGACTTCAACTCTCATATAAAAATTTCGGATTTCAACCAAATTAATATGGGACCACCTGTGAGGTAAAATTTTTCGAAACAAGTGAGTAAGAAGAGCTTGAAATGCTGGCCGACAGGAAAAACGACCGAAAATTGTATCAGTGAGTTAGGCGACTTACGAAAGATTTCAAGACCAGGACGAAATCTTGTAAGAACAACAATGGCGACCTAGTAGCCGATGTGCAGATCGAAAATAAATTATGGAAACACTTTTCCACCCATATACATATGTAGTACTTCTATATTGCTAGTAAATTCAAAGTACATTCCCCAACATCAGAGTGTCGAGATATTCAAAAAAGAAAGAGAGATCCGATAAGAGAATGTACTCAAACTGACATTTTTACTTCTCAAAATTCAGGAGCGGTTTAACAAATTCTTATCGAAAAATAATTCACATGAAAAATTAACAAAAAATACAACATTTGTATATCAATGAGAAACACTGCAGCCGCTGTGGTGGCAGAGGATAAAGATACCAGTTATGAAAGGACTTGGCATCAGTTGGCATTTCCAGTTGGCGTCAATAAGCCCAGAACAGAAACGAATAGCGTACTTTNGAAAAATAATTCACATGAAAAATTAACAAAAAATACAACATTTGTATATCAATGAGAAACACTGCAGCCGCTGTGGTGGCAGAGGATAAAGATACCAGTTATGAAAGGACTTGGCATCAGTTGGCATTTCCAGTTGGCGTCAATAAGCCCAGAACAGAAACGAATAGCGTACTTTATTGGATTCGGTCAACTGTCATATGCCACACAGCTTCATGTGTAAATAAGTTTTGTCTTATGGCGATTTCTTTTCTACAAAAATTGTTGCCTTTTCAATGCCCTCTCCTTAGTATTTGTGCGTAGAGGGCACTGAGAAGGCAACATATTTCGGTAGAAAAGAAAACGCCATTAGTTAGGAATAACACCTCCTATTTTCCAATTTTTGGGATATCGAAAAAACGAAGAGCTTCGAAAAAAGTCGACATATCGAGTCCTAACCGCAAAAAAATTTTGGATTTTTATTTTTTTTTTCAAAACTTACTTCTTGAAGCAGAAATACTCTAGGACCTAGAGTCTAGATGAACAAAAACCTGACAGAGAGTAAATATTTAGAAAATGAAAGCAAATTTTCGCCGAAATGCCGATTCAGAATAAGAAAATAGGCGCAAAGTTTAATGCTTCGATTCCGAAGCGCCCCGCAAATGAGAAATTGGTAATTTAATTTTCTTTTGTGACGTATGTTTGGAATTTAGGGTGTATGTCGAGAATTTATTTGCACTTTTAGCGGTGATAGCAGTAAATACACATCATATTCGCTGTAAAAAATTTCGAATTATGGCCCGTCCATGCGTTCTCCAAGTTGTCAAGTCAACTCCGCACAGGTGCAAAGACAGTCTAATAGCGTTTAGGCATCAAAATTTAATTTTGCACAAAATTCGTTTGAGTTAACTGCGGTTTGAAGGAAACATGAGACCGTAAAATTTTTATTTGTTTATTTTTAATTCTCTGAACCGCCCCTGTTATGATATGGCACTTCATTTTATGTAGTACATAGTTTACAAATATACACGTATACTTCTACAATCACAAAAATTTTCATAGGCTGTCTTTCTTTGATTTCGAATTGAAAACACATTGTGATCATATTGTACTAGCAATATAAAAGTATTACATCTATGTTTTCACCCCACTTAATGGCAGCAGCACTGAAGGTTGTGGAGAAGACAAACCCGATCTCCCAGCCGATGTTCCACCGCCTGACTATGACGAGGTACGAATAGCAAGTACGAGGTTGAAAAACCACATAGCTGCTGGAGTTGACGATCTACCAGCCGAGATTCAAATCAGAATTTGAAATTTTTGACGATTTTCAACGTATTTGCTATTGCTAAGCTGCGACTGAAGAAAAATAAAATAGCGAAAGCAGACAGCAAAAGCGAAAAGAGACATGAAATCATTTGCTTT
>NW_016173023.1:0-12380 GCF_001687245.7 Rhagoletis zephyria
TGTTTTAAGCTATATGTACATACATTCATCTACATAGTATATACACACAAATATGTAGGAATGTCTGTGTATATTCGCACGCAAACTAATAAACGTATAACTCTGCATTACCTGTAGCAAATAGACATACATACACACATATGTATGTAGACAAAACTACAGTGTGTCGTTTACATATTGACGCAGCTCTATTTTTTTTATTTTCATTTTTACCTTTTGTTTTTGTTTCCCTTTTTTATTTTCAGCTACTGCGAAAGCTCGTAATTTTTGTGCTTGGCTAATTAGCGCAGCCGGCGAAAGAGTTTAGTGAGCGGAAAAAATTGCTACCAGCCGTGCTTAGTATGTGTGTTTGTATGTAAGTGCCATGCATATGTATTTAGTTGGTAAAGTGGTTAAAATACAATATTGCGCAGTTTTAATTTTACTTCAGTTTCTGCTGACCTCGTAAAATTTTGCTTTAAATTTTCCCTTGTTTAGCGGAAGTGTGGAAATTTGCTAAAGTTAAAAACTGCAACTTATTGTTTTTGTACGAGTACATACTTAATTTTTTGTAAAGTTAAATTCAAGCTCTTTCTTTTCAAAATTTGAGACGTCTTCCTATTTTATTGCCCCCTTTAGGAAACCGTAATGCATTTAATAGGGCTAAACACCTATTTACAACCTTTTCAATTATACTGTTTTTTTTTTGCTTAATATTACTTTTTTGAGACTCGACATTCAACCCGCTAGTAGTCATTAGTCTCAGCAGAGAGAGAAAGAGCTTTTTAGTTGGTTATCTGCTAATAAGATAAGGTGTAGGGCGGTTTTAAACCAAATTCTGAGATAGACTGTTCTTCAACCAAATTTTGAGATAAAATAAAATAAAATCAATACAATTCTGAAATAGGGCGTTCTTGAAAAGTTTTTTGAGATAGGGCGTTTTCCTACAGACTTATTAGCTTAACCTCCTTCTTGCTGAAAACAATGGAGAAGGTCATTGAGCTATTGTAACCAATTGGACCCAAGCGCTACAAAGGTCCCTAATCTCACATAACAGAGAAACTTTCAATTTTCATTTGGGACAAATTCGGTTTGTAATTTAACCCTGGATCTCTAAGACAGTTTTACTTTATATTTTTCTAATATACGTAAATTTTACGTACTACACCATTTGTTATTTTAATCCTTAAATGGTGATGTTGGTCCATGGCACCACGCAAACAAAATTAAACCTAAATACTCGTACTTCTTTTTATTTCCATCAAAATCAACTGAAACTCCTATTAGCTTTCAGTTAGACAGTCTTACGTGATCAGTCATTGTGTGCGCAAGTGTTTATCGCGGAAAAGTTAGTTATTGCGTTTTACTTATTTTTACGTGGTCCGCGGGATCAACGTCTCAATTCAGGTACCTTATTCATTGCTTTTCAGATGTAAGCGATAACAAAGCATCGACTTCTATTCGAGTAAGCGACGGAAGCATAATTGTATTCTAAAAATATTATTCTGAAATTTATTTGTGCTTTTCCGAAATACAACTGTGTTTTTCTGAATTTCATTTGGCTTTTTCTAAAATTTATTTTTTATTCCACCATAAAAAATATCAAACATCGCTAACGTATATGCACTCCAACAAATTTTTGTTAATTAACACATTTACTCAATTTTGCACCCATATAATTTGTAAGAGCTATTGCCACGCNTTTGAAACATGAATGTTTATCACAAATGGGATACGATATGCAAAGCTTTCGAGTTTTTCGTTGTTTCCTATTTGTTTTCCGACAGATGTAGCAACTTCCAGTGACAGGTGAGGCTCCGCGGCTACCGTGAGATAATTAAGAAACAGCTGCTGTATATGTCACAACGCGATGGCCAAGAACTATTTCTACTTCACTTTGAGGGAAATAGCTTCTCATCATCATTCGACTTGTATTTGGAGATTCAACCGGGGGCACGCATAGCTGATTGGAGACATATTTCAGAAACTTTCGACGTTGATGTTTTGCCTGAATCCGGGGGTTATGATTTTTGAAGATTATGTAGGATGCCAAACCTAGTGACGTCAATCATATCGTAAAAAAATCCAAAGGTCAGCGCAATGTCGGTATGTTCTCCAAGCATTTTATCAATTTAATCGACTCCACCCTTGGTTTTATTGAAATAAGTTATAATGTGCCATTATGAAAAGTATTGAGCATATATGTACATAATTATGCATGGAGGCTACTTATTCTTGCGGTGTACTCGTGCACTTTTCTTGGGTGTATTTTATGCAGGTTTGATTTATTTTTGAAAAATTGTCACAACAAAAACTATCTAAACATGTTTAAAATAACGTGTGCTTATAAAATGTTATAAGTCTTCTTTTTTTAAATTAAATCTTGTATAAAAATTCTGATGACAACTATATTAAGGTACAATTGTACCTTTACGTCCGGTTAGCGGTGTAAAAATATGCGCCCACTCGAGGGTTCAAATACCATGAGATGCATTTTGGGAAATAAAAATAAAAATATTACCGAAAAAGCTGTGACGGGGCTTTCAAGCCGTGAAATAGCGAAAATAACACATGTGAGCCAATCCGTATTATTAGAGGCACTACTAACATGCAGATTTCAAAGAAAACGGTGGAAAAAAGCCGGAAATATCGGAGGTAGAAGGGCCAAAACTTAGGCGTTTAATAGCGTTAGACAGAATATCTACCGCTAAAGAAGCTGTGGGGTGCGTTAGTGCAATAGATTGGCATACTTCCTGAGGTATTAACCCAACTTAAAGTTTTTTTAATTTTATATTGAAAGAACATATCGTCACCTGAAATGCAAAATAACGTAACAACATCGTCACTGAAATGGAAAAATTCGTGACTAATTTTTATTATTATTATTTTTTCATAAAACGATGTGAGGAGTTGTAATTCGATGAAATCCATCATATCGATCAAAAAGTGAATTTTGAATTTTTTACAATTTACGACTTTTTGCATTTCAGGTGACGATATGTACATATAAATTAGTAATAACAATCAGAACCAAAAAAACTATAAGTAGGTACTTCAATATTTAAAAATGTAATAATTTGGCTTGGTCCCAGGAACCAACGTCACCAAAATTATTAATCTTCTGTGTTGATTTTATTGAAAATATAAAGTTTTTTGCTTTTAAAACTAAGTTATTTAAAACCTTATGGGACATTCTCCATACATTCTGTGTAAATTTTAATTTTGTGCTCACCATACATATGGAGCAATAATGCTTTTAATTTTGTTCTGGTCCTTGTTATTAGTTAGTATTAAGTTTTTCATATATTTATTAACTAAATAAATTGCAGGTGTGTGTAGGTGCAGATATGGTTAATGAAACATAAATAGCAGACTTCAAATCAAACATTGAATTCTTAAAGCACAACAATTACAAAGTAGGTATTTACTTTGCGCTTGACAAGCTGTCCGTAATTTCGGAAAATCTTACTGTAGACTAAATTATGCATATGTATGCATATTTGTATGAACTCGCAAAGGCTTCAACATCATAATGAATAACTTAAAATATTTCCTAGAATTTTGCCTTTAGCCAAACATTAAATATGCAGCCGTTAAAAAGTATTTTGCATATTTAATACAAAAACTATTTGCAGCAAAAATCAAATGCATGCTACAAATATATTTACATATACATATACATATATGTATGTATAAACGAATATATCATCTAGCACCTGATTTGCTTTGTGTGTTAATTCAAGCTTAACTCAAATTTTGATATACATAATACATACATACCTATGTTTTGATAAAAGATTTAATATACGAGTAAGAATGTACAATTTTAATTGAAAATGTACATAAGTACTTACTTAAATGCACACAATTGGCTTCATGCATTCTAATTTTATATTTTGGAAAATTGTTATTACATATCTATGAGCCATTTATTTTGAAACTCACATAAGTCATTTCCAAATCTTATGCTTAAATGGTTGGCTACTTCTTATTGAATGAATCAGTAAATCATTCTACCATTATAAAGTAGATAATGACACAACTTTTTAACTTTGGCGGATGAAGTTGAATGAATAACAGACGCGCTCATATACAGGTAAAGAATACTCAAAACAGCAAGAAATAAATAAAGCCACATTCAAAATAAACAGCTCACAATTGAATGCATTAGTAATTCAAAGTTGATACTTATTATGTCTGTATTTGAATACAGCAGTAATTTAAATACAATATTTACATCAAGTTAACCGAAAACAAACAAATCATTACGGGTAGCAAATATTGGCAAAAAATTTAATAATTTATTATATATTAAATACAATTAGTTTATTTATATTTTTATTGACCATTTAATGCAATTCCTAATGTGATTACTTGCCCAATATCCTATCTCCTTTTTGAAGTTCATAATTATACAAAAGGGGGGTAAATCGAAGAGCTCAGAGAAAAGTGATTACTTTTTCTAAAACATAGTTTTCTCTCGAACTGCTCGAAGAGATTCTCTATTTTTATAGCGAAATTTTTTTTAATGCTAGACCAACGGTATCTACAGTAGTTTTTATGTTTTTAAGACTTGAAATGTAAATTTTGGAGTTTTTATTGCCACTAGTATATTTTTACTTAACCACCCTGCAAACCAAAGTTCCCAAAATCTTAAAGAAATCTTTAGGAGTATCTCATTTGTTGACACGAACTCGTAAAGAAATTTTTGTACGAAAAATAAAGATAATCCTGGAAAAATTCTGCAAAACATTCTTGACATAGCAGCATTATTTTCATTGCTTTACCGATTTCTTCTGAAATTTCGTTAAATAATCGAAATGTGCATAGATTATTTCATAGTTTACTCGAATGAGATCTTTATGAGTTCTTTAAATTTTCTCTACAATTAAGAATACTCTGAAAAAATGGTTTGCAGGGCTTCTATATGCAAATATATATACCATGTAGGTACCAAAGTTTACTCTAAAAAAAAAAAAAAAAATTGTGTAAATTTCCTAGCTAAAAAGTAGATTACTGATTTCCTACCTTGTTGTTCGCGAAATTATATGCTCGATTATTCAACGAATAATTTGTTTCAATTACGGACTTTTTAGAGTATAATATAGCTGCTGTAGTGTGCGTAAATTGACTACGAGAGTGTGTACAAGCTACAAAATACTCATCTGCTGTTTGATTTCACCCGTAGAATTGCGTAAAGCCGCTAGCAGAAAGGATTTTTACACACGAAAATGTGTAAACTAGAAAAATACATATCTATGGACTGTTTTGATTTTTTCCGTAAAAATTTAATTTCAATTAAATTAATTTTTGGCTTCTCATACAAATTTTTTTACAAGTTCTAAAAAATGCATGTCACCAACGAACCTCGAAGAGTCAGAAATAAAAAAATTATTTTAATTCAACAATTTAAATAAAATAAGTTAATTATTGGAAGGAAGAAAAAAGTTAAATAACGCAAGCCTGTGTAATTTTTCTTTTGTTTCCACATTGAGTCCATCAAGCGTTTAGCTGTTCGCTTATCTACTAGAAAATAGACAGTAGACAAACTTTTAAATTTCACTTTGGCCAAAAATGTAGTTCTTAAGGATATTAAAACGATTTAAATTCTTAAAGTTTGCCGTGACAACATCGCCAAGCGAAGTGGCAGCAGTGCGTAAATGTTCGCCATAGAAAAACTTTTATCTCCTGCAAACCATAACGGAGGCGTGTCCCTGAACACAAGGATGCTGTACGATACCAAGAGTAAACTAATACACCAATAGCGCTGCTAACAAAAGCAACAAATACAAATAAATGCAGAGAAAATTTAGAAGAAGCAGAATCAGTTAGCTGTGTCAGTAGCAAGGCGCTAATGGAGCGTGTCTAATGAGTGCAGCTTAAAACGGAAAAAGCACCCAAAATTGATGGCATTGGCCATTGGAGAAGAACAACATGTACTAGGGAAGAAGGAAGAGCTTAGCTGAAAGAAATCAATTTCAAATACATTTACAGGTATTGGTTAGTATAAACATAGAAAACCTACAGTATACAAGTATATATTTGATGTATCTACTTGCCACGTAAAAGAATTCCGGTTTTATTTATTTATTTATTTTCGAAATACTTTTATATTTGTATAGACATAAGTATGTGCATACATATATATATACGAGTACATACACTCATTCATATTAATAGAGTCTCAGGACAGTGTGCCTGTTTAAGTATGTATGAATGCCTTCGGCATCATTGAAAAATCCCTGTAAAATGCAACTTCATTGGCTATTGGACGCGCCTCGTTGGCCGACCATATGCGGCCAGCCCCAACTTCGTGTACGTACATACATACATATAGATGTACATACGGACTACCAAAGTTATATTGGAGAAAGCTGTACAAACACATGTTCTAACACAAGTGCTTTGCAAAATGAAGCGGATCNGAATGCCTTCGGCATCATTGAAAAATCCCTGTAAAATGCAACTTCATTGGCTATTGGACGCGCCTCGTTGGCCGACCATATGCGGCCAGCCCCAACTTCGTGTACGTACCTACATATATATGTACATACGGACTACCAAAGTTATATTGGAGAAAGCTGTACAAACACATGTTCTAACACAAGTGCTTTGCAAAATGAAGCGGATCAGATGATATCGTCTCTGTGTTTTTGAATGCAATCCAATACAAAAAAAAAAAGAAATAAATATAACGTAAAAATAAAAGAAGAACGGAAGACGTCAGAAAAGCTGAATTTTCACACAACGCCTCAGACAGCCTCACTTAATGGCAATAAAAAGTAAATTAAATCAGTGTCCTTAATCCCTGAATTGATGTCGGCATTTTTCCTTGTTTGCTGCCATGCTACCTAATTTTTTCTTATAATTTCTATCCGTTTTATGCCTTACTACTTTTTTATATTCACTTTCTTTTCTTTGCTTCATTACATCCCGCAGAGTGGGGATGCTAAAGCCAACAATGCCAACAACCACGATGACGACAACGACTGCGACGACTACGACGACGACGACGACGACGTCGATTACCACGGCAATGACAGGACATTGTTGTGTGCCGCCATGTCGCCGGCAAAGCTTTAAATGTGAACAGACTGCAATTCAGTTAGTAGGGAGTAAGAAAGAATCTCTAAGGCCGTAACAGTGCGGCTCAGAGGCATACAATGACAGGCGAACACGCAGAAATAAATATAGCGATCATTGTTGAGGAGGCCGCACGAGACCATTGTTCGCTGGCAGAGCAATCCGACCATATTGGCACGCGGCATTATGAATTTGTAGAATGAAGTGGCAGCGGAATACAATTGTTCAACGCCAGTTTTTCATGTAACTACATACATATATATGTATACAAATGGAATGGAAAAATGTATACATACATGCATACGTAGTTATATGCATGTAGATGTAGATAAATATGTAACAGTCAGCTGTTCAAGGCGAAAACGAGCAAAATTATTGGCGCATCGCATGCAACATTTCAATAACTGAATATGCGCGCATACAGTACAGACTTCAATGAAAAATGGGAAAAACTAAAACAACAAAAAATATAGTAAAATAGTTGTAACAGAACACTTAAATGGCGACTGCGACTATTTATGATCGTCGTTGCATATTTAGTTAAACATATTATTAACACAAATTCTTCTGTGTATGCAATAAGTTTTTTGGAGTTGTTTGTTTTTGTATACCCTACTGAGCTGGGGCAGGATAATTGAGGAGAATTCCACTGAAATCTATACTGACGGGCCAAAAATAGGGTGTTCTCTGAAAAGTTGAATATCTTTATCTCGTTGCGACTACCTAGGTTTGCTTGGATATTTAAATGGAAATGGGCCTGTAAAGCATTAGAGAGGAGCTGCGTAGGGTAGCCAAGTGGAAAATCTGGCACTTGCCTCACCGCCAACAAAATCCAAAAGAGTCAGAGATTGAAAGCTCGGCGGTGGAGTTAATAGACATCTCTGCCATCTTGATTCCCGGCCATAGGAACATACATGGAAATATGAAGGCTTATGAATTGGCTAAGGCAGGGGCATCTTTTGACTAATCTGAAGCAGAGAAAATAAACTGTCCACTCGGTCTCATCGAAAGAGAACTACAACTACAATTTACGCGTATGGCTAATACACGTTGGAACAACCTTCAAACCTGCAAAATTGAGAGGAAGATTTGGCCGCATTATGACAAACCACCGCCGCTGTGGTGTAGTGGTAAGCAGTGCGCGCTTTCACTCATCAGTACCTGGGTTCAAGCCCTGGTCAAAGCAACATCGCAAAAATATAGAAAATGTTTTTTCTTATCAGCAGTCGTCCCTCGGCAGGCAATGGCAAACCTCCGAGTGTATTTCTGCCATGAAAAACAGCTTCTCATTAAAATACAATCGCCGTTCGGAGTCAGCGTAAAACTGTAGGCCCCTCCTCTTTGTGTGACAACATCAAGGCGCACGCCACAAGTTGGAGGAGAAGCTCGGCCAAACACTAACATATGTGTAAGCGCCAATCTATTATTATTATTATGACAAACCAAAAACAGAAGAACTTCTGAAGAGGTGAAAATATATAGTCAAGTTGACAGCCACGATAACGGAACCTTGGTCCATTGGGGAGCATGCAGTTAAAATCTGCCTTCCATACAACCCGTCTAGGGTTCTCTTAAATGAAGAAAAATATTTTATTCAATATTATTGTGGCGTATTAATATTTATTTCAATATTGTTATTGAGCTTTGCACCACGATTATGTTTTTTTTTAGCAAAAATGGAATAAGCAACTAAGTCTAAGTTTTTTATTTTGGTTTCGACCGCAATTAGGTTACACTGATTGATAGGATAGAGATACGTTACTTTTGTTTGAAACTTTTTTCTTGGAAATACTTTTTCAACCTCTAAATAACCTTTGAATTTCAACCCGTCCTCGACATCTTAAGTGGACGAAGATGTTTTTTTACTGAAAAGCAAAAAAATATTAATCACCTAGTCGGAGATTGTCTATGTTTTACTATTATTATCGACATCCATATTTGAGCAATAAATTATTTCAATTTTTGGTTTTTGCCAATTCAAGATTTAACACAACTTTCAATTAGGGTGACATGGAAATCATGGGGCACTGTGTATATCGATAATTCTCAATAACTCAAATGATTTTCAAAACCACTGAAGTTCGATAACTCGATAAAATTCGATAGCTCCATAAATTTAAATAACTGCGAGTTTCCAGAACTGTATAAATTTCGATACCTCAGAAATTTACATGTCTCGATATACATATTTATATTGATGACTTGATTTTGATTGCTCCATAAATTTCCACATTTATCGACAAATTTTGATGGCTCGATACACTCGATAAAATAAGATAAATAGTGACAACTCGATAAATTCACATAATTCTAGAAGTTTCGATACCCGGACATACTTTAGAAATTCCAAAAACTTTGGTGCCATAAACCGACAAATTTCGATAGAGACTTCGAAAAATCTATAAATTTTGACCACTCGATAAATTTCGATAACTCAATAAAAATTTATCAATTTCAATAACTCGATCCATTCCGATAAACTTCAATTATAAGAAACTTGATAATTTTCGATAACTAAATTTCGAATGACTGGACATATTTCGAATCTTAGCGAAAAATTTTAATGAATTTTCTTACACTTTCAGTTACCCTAATTCTTATATGAGTAAAAGTTTCTGAAGTGGGACCCTCGAAACTTAAAATAATTATCCATCGATTATCTTATTAATTTTAGATATGTTTATCTATAACATGATACTGTGCAAACTGTTTTGCTGTATTGCAAATAGTTCCTAAATTATATGCAATAATTTTTTATGCAGGCTTTTACTAAAAGTTACTTTATTTATTAGCTGTTGAAGATAATCTCATTCGTTTTACATTAAAGTTTTAAAAATTGTCTGGCGATATAAAACCTGTAGTAGTTTTTGAATTTTTTATTCTCTCTCTGTTCGGAGAGCAAAAATTTTTGTTAACATTTTTTTTTTTTTAATCTAAGCTACAGCGTTTTTTTCGATCGCTGGGCATATTCTGGTATGACACTCGCTTTCGTTCCGGGACAACTGACATTCGCGGCGTTCGCTACAATTAATTTTTCTTCTGTAGATCACAGTTGGCTATGAGATCTTATTTATTTATGTACAGTCAGCGTCAAAAATATGCACAGCCCCAAGAAAACATTTTTTTTATTGCATACACAACTGAAAAATGCTGGAAATACCAAGAAATTTGCACCGAAATTAACATTTTTTCAATTAACTTTTTTTAGAAAAATTTTCATTAGCTTTAATTAAATCTTAGTACAATAAAGTGCAAGTTTTAAGTCGCTAAAAATTATAGTTAATTTTTGAAAATCTTTTTTGTGATGATCTTGCACATTTTATTCCATATAACGCATGAACGTGACATATATATTTATATATTATATTATTTATTGTACTAAAATTTAATTGGTTAAAAAACTGCATACCGAAAATTTTTCTAAAAAATTTAATTGAAAATGTTTAAATTCCAATGCACATTTCTTGGTATGTCTTGCATTTTCCAGTTCTGTATGCAATTAAAAAAAATTGATTCTTGGGTTTTTTGCTGCCGAATGAAAATTGAAGAAAAACATTTAGGATGGAAAATATTGCAAAAAAAGTTTGTTTTGCATTAAAATAAAAAAAGCAATAAAGATGATTCGGACAGCTTGATATCGAACTAGCATATGCTTTTTGTCACTAAAGCATCAGCAAATTTCCAGAAGACATCAAAAATTTTGATGAACAAGCACAAAAGAATTTCTACGCCTTTATTAGGAGAATATTCGGGGAAAAAATGCAAATTTAACATTTTAAACGCTTGTGCGTATGCACATACCTATGCTGCAAAATTATACAATTGCTGCCCTGGTTTAATGAACACAAAGCAAGTTCAATGTACAAACATACAGCCATTATCACATATATATCTATGTATATCGACATGTATGTATGTACTAATATCGTACATGGTATTTTGTCCATTTTAACTATCGAAAAAAAAAAATATTTGTTGCAAAAAATCCACTTATTCATTCTTCTCGATTCTGCACCAAACTTTAGTTACACACTGCTGCTAGAAGTGCAGCATGAAATATATAGTTATGTGTATGTATCACCAAAAAGGAAGTAGTAGGTAGAGCATTTACAAACACTCATACTCGTTCTACAAACTAACATTCACGCAGTGGCATAAAATTTGAAAGTTGAATCAATCATTTGCACTTTGATGCACATCGGCAACAACGACAGCCAGCAACAACAATCGCAGCTACTAGTAGCAGGGCAAGATCTGGGATAGTTGCCCTTAGCAACATTGTATCAGGCAATATAAATTGGTAACCATTGCAAATATGCATATATATATAGGTACATATTTACGTACATAAGGTCTTATGTATCTACAAACACATTGCATAGACCCACACAAGAAAACCGTGCACGGTTGACTGCACTTGGTCGCTTCCGTTGCCACTTGCTTCCTTCCACTGGTTCTTACTAATTCTCAATTATTGCTTTGCTTTGTTAATTTTTGAAGTTTTTTTATTGTTGTTGCTTTAGGCATTGATGACTGTATTTTGCAGAAGATTAAATTCTCTTCTGACTACTTTTGTTTTAATTATTGTGTATTTAGTTAGGTGATGCTAACATTTTCTAAAATGCACGTCTTGGCATTGTGTCGTGGAATGAAATAATGTAGTACACACATATGTATGTACATATAGTATTTACGAGTATGTAGGAAGTAATGATATCTTTCAGATATTTTCATTTTAAGTTTGCATTGCCTATGAAACAAATTAAAATTTTAATATGGAAAATCTTACTCATACCCTATGTATTTACGAGTATGTACGATAGACCGTCGCAATTTTGTTTGCTAATTTTGATATGCATACCCTCTATATTCGTGCTTTTTAGCCTGAATAACATATGTGAAGTTTTATAGCCGTAGGATAATCACAAATTTCAGTTGAAATTTTAGTTAATAACTTAAATTAAGGCTACCAGTCCTCCAAAAATATGTTGGAAATGTGAAAAATTCGATATGTTTTCCATATTTGAATACATTTCTATTAAATCTACGTCTTTAAATTTTTACTAGCACGGTATAGAAGTTCTGCTTCTCCCAAAGACATCGAAAAAATTAATGTATGGAAAAAGTACAGTGGCTTTGTAAGGGTGTATTCCAAGGATGCAAAACGATATAGGTGTTACCTGGTCGAATAGTTTGTGTGTGCTCTGAAAATTTGCAATTGTAAAACATGTTTGAATTCGTTTGACAGGGCGTATGATGAACACTAAATTATTAGTTGTGATCCCGTACGAGTCCGGACTAGTCAGAAATAGTCAGAA
>NW_016173024.1:0-12379 GCF_001687245.7 Rhagoletis zephyria
TGGTGGGCTTGGAATCAAGAATTTTCTCGAAAATACACGCTCGTTTTTCTTCAGTGTTGTCAAGTGTGGTAACCTTTTAGATGATTCTCGTTCTCGGGGCAGCGTGTCGGCTGTTTCTTTGCGTCACGCGCAGGCGCGCCGTCNAAAAATTCGCAGCGTAATTCTAATTTTGAATTGTATTGAATGAGATGAATCATTAATAATATTTTACAGACACAAACACAATTTCAAGTGCAGCTGAATCCAAATAAATTTTTTTCTTTTAATTTAGCTGTCTTAAATTTTGCCGCCCCTTAATTCTGCCGCCCTAGGCTTCAGCCTATGTTGCCTGTACGATAAATCCGCCACTGTGCATACATATATAGCATGGGTATGGTGACCAGATTTCTGTGGCCAAAAAACGAGAGATTTCTGAAGCATCGAATCCGAACCTACAATATTGTTTTTAAAATAAACAGACATAACATCTATTAACACAGTTTTATTTAAAACAGAAAAAGCTTGAAAAATTATCGCAAAAATTTATACACATAGTAGATATGTATGTATATACGATGGCGAGAATGTAAATATCGAATAGGCATTTTAACAAGTTTTGGCTACTTTACTTGGTTTAAAAAAAGTTTTTTTATTTTTTATTTTATTATGAAAATATAACTTACTAACTAAAAAAAAAAACATGTAAATCAAAATTTCAAACTTTGTAAAACATTAAATGTTAAATTTCACAAAAATTCGACAAATTTTAACAAATGTTGGTCAAAATTTTAAATATTTTAATCAGATTTTCTAGATTTTTTTTGAGTATGCAGTTTTGTAGCCCATTAAATTGTTGTATAAAAAGGGGCAAATTTTAAGCAGCTTGGTCTTATCGTTGATTTTCGGATATTTTTTGTTCGCGCATATTCTTCCAAACAAAGTATGCTCAACATTTTTTTTTGTTCTAGAGAAAATGAGCAACAACTTCCACAAAAAAATTTAACAAAAATCTACGGTGAGTCCAAGCTACTTAAAATTTGCACTTTGAATTAAATAAAGAGCGCAAAATTTTGAAGAATTTTGTTAATTTTTGTGCTTTTTGCTAACTTTTATAAAAAAAAAAATAATAAACATTAAATAATCGCCAAAGAAAGCTAAAATGTCTTTTCCCACTGTATCTACAACTTGGTTTTTTCGTATCTACTTTTTAAATTTTTTTGAGGCAATTAGTATTTTTTTATAATTTTACTAAATTCAAATTAGAATCGTTTCATTAAAAAATAAAAGAAACTGAAAGTGATTTTTAAACAAAAAACAATACCGACTTCAATTCTAATATAAAAATTTAAGCCAACCGTTAATTTTTTAATGATCCAATGATCGGTCCTAAAACAAATTAGTACGTGACGGACCACCTCTGGAAGAATAATAAGTTCCAATATAGCGAGAGTGCCAGTTGGACAGAACAAAACGTAACCAAATATCATCGAAAATAAGGATGCTTGGTTATGTTTATGGCTCCCTTATATTCTATGTTCTTTGTGATAACAACAGTGCTGCCACGTTTGTACGAAAAAATATTTTCGGGCCAGAGTACAGGGAAACTCTTATTAAATTAATAAAGAAAACATTGAAAATCGGGATTTAATCGATACAAATATGTAACCACCAAAATCGGGGCAAATGGTCACCGTAAGCATAGGAGGCACACACAATAGTAGCTTGCATGTATGTATGTGAGTGTGGATGTGTAGATATGTGTCAATGTTTCAGTGGTATATACAATTTCATTTAGTGACGCGCGTGTGCAAAAAAAAGAAAAACAATACACAAACGAAATGCGACAGGTGCAACGCCTAGCGATGTAACTTTTAGTTTGTAGTTACGGTAATTTTCCACAGTTTTCCAATGCACTGCTGGTGATGGGGCAGCGCTTTTACAACTCAGTACGGCATAACTCAACCAATTACCCCAGAAAAATTAATTTATTTCTAGTTATGTAGCAACTAACTTCAAATTGATGTATAATCGACTAGCAGCCTCATTGAGATAAAACAAATGCTTACAGTTTTGATACATATCTTTGTAAATAATTCAATATTAGTTGAAAAATCATCTAACTATTTCAGCATTTAATTCTAAGTAATTTTGAATTGGTTGAAAAGACATCTGCAAAAGAAACCTACTGACTTTGGAGGGGCTTAAGCCAAATGCATTTCAAAGTAGTTGAAATCAAATGCAGAGTTGGATAATTGACTGATGCCTAGTATTTACATCGCCATGTTAAAGTCAACAGTTCGTTCCAAGTAAGAAAGTCAGATCTTCAACTAGTTGTGGTGGATAAAAAACTGGTTGAACATCGATATTCCAACTACATAGTTTCTTTCCGTACTGGGAACAAACACTGCACTTCATTATTTTTCCAAGTGTGTGTGTGTGTATTTATGCATGGGGGGGTGGAACGCTTTAACAGCACCAAATTATAAAAGGAGTATCAGCAGCAGCAGGAACACCAGCACGAGTAGCAACAGATATAAAATAAACAATAAACTCTGAAAAAAAACAGTTTGTGTATTTATGCATTTACCTAATCGACAAACGAATGCTGCTGTTAATCGTTCTTTTTTTTTGTTTACAGATTAACCCAACCCAAGAGTGGACGGTAGTCAGCCAGCGGACGCCCACCAAAGCGCGCAGATCATCAGGGAGCAGATAGCGTGGAAATTTTATGCGCGCGTACATACAAACACTCAGACATAAAAATTCGAGCTACGAGTACAATGTATTGTCTAAAGGTAGTATTAAAAAAGGCAGTTAATGAGCATCAACTTCCCAAATGGGAGAGAGCGCGCGCGCATATAAACAGATGTTGCATGCAGACAACTTTGTACTAGCAGAGCAGTTGTTGGACGTGTTGGCTTTTGTTTAAATAGCGCATACCTGGGAGTTAGAGCCCTTTTCATTACAAAGTACGAGTATGTATGTATGTATGAGTGTGCAGTGTGTTTATGCAAATAGCCAGTGAAGAACCCACTTGTGTAGACAGTTTTGCTTGTACAGTTGTTTTTAATCGTCACAAATACAATGTAAGCGTATGCCATTACCGTTGCAGTGTATTAAGCTGGGAGAGTAATTTCAACATAAACAAAATTTTCTCTCAGTTAAATTTTTTGTGGTCTACAAATTGACTTCACTTAATTTTTGTTAAAGATATGCATATGTACATATAACCGTCGCTTTTTTGACGCTACATACATAATATATGTATCAGCAAATTTTATCTTTTGCATACTTTTAGGCTTGCCATGGAGTACGATCAGTAAAGCCATTAATCCTTATACTCAACCTCTGTGGGTAATGGTAACAAAAAACAAGAGGAGGGAATAGAGCAAATCCTTTAAGCCAAGCATTTTTGAAAAAGTGGTACATCATTGTAAAGTATCTAGTAATAATTCTTGTGCTGACATATAAATGTATTAAACGAGTTGATAGATTTGTCCAAGTTATTGGCAAGTATATTTCTCTTAAACTATAAAAGATAACGGAATAAGACTTCGCACCCTTACACTTAGGACGAAGTGTACATGCGTCCTCATACTCATACAAAGTCAACAAGGCCAAACTCTTATAACAAATTATTTTAAAAATAATTTTTTTATTAACAGTACGTTTTTTTTTGTTATTCACGCTACTTTGAATAAAATCCGTGATTTAGCAAAATTTTTCGATGATCACTTGACATGGCTTTCCTCAGTAAGCATTTAAAAATTCAGCGTATTAAAATTGAGAGCCCTTTCGCTCAACTTGTTGAATTGGAGATTCGTCTTTAGCTTCTTCTTTTGGGATTATCTGGTCATACTGCTCATAATTATGTGTATAAGTTCATAATTTTAGTCATAATGACGAATTCGCGGTTTTCTTACGGAAATTTATTGGTATTTTTATACACTCGCAAGCACTTGAATACGGACATTGCTTTTTCACTTTTTTTCTTAGTTAATTTTTTTAAATTTAGTTTCCACTATTTTCCACTGACACTTACAGTTTAGCATCGTCCCTATGCAAGTGCAAGGGAGAGTATATACAAATTTTTGTCGACTTTCTCTCTTTGAGAGCGCAACGAAAAGCAAACAGATCATAAGATCTCGACAAAAAAATTATTGAAAACAAATTAATAGTTGTCTACTATAAAAAAATAAATAAATATTAAACGCTCACATATAGTAGATAGATAGGAATAAACATAAGCTCTGAGATAAAGAGCGGAGTCAGGTCAGATTATATTTTCGGTCGCGAAGAAGTTTAACTTAGATGGCCCAAATGGGGATGATTAGTATCAGTGACGTAAACCAGTTTTGAACCGGATTAACCGCTTTTTTCTACTAATTAATTGAATCACTAAACTAACCAAAATTTTTCACAGAGATTTGATACGAACCGAAAACCGAACTAATTTTTATAAAGGTTTAGTGTTCGACAAATTTTCCCAACTTCTTTTATTTTATCTTTTTCTAAATGTGGTAAAACCTTGTTTGTTTACCAGTTGACAATATTTTTACCACATATAGCGTATGTCATAATTACATTTATGTTGACATACAGTGGTCGAAATAATTATAGCCGCACCACATTTTGACAAGTTTTAACATATTACTTTTTTTATTATTTAATTTTGGTTATTATTTTATAAAAATGTAGTAAATTATTTATCAAAACCCGCGTAAATACAAGTTTCAAACTTTGTGCAATATTTAAATAAAAAATCAAAAAACTTTCGTAAAAATTTTTAGCTTTTTTAATTATTTAGATTTCCTAGAAAGATTCTGGGTATATAGTTCTATAGCCCATTGAATTCTAGGAGAATAAAGTGCAAGTTGCCAACGGCTAAAAATTAGCGTGGTTTTTTTAGAATTGAAGAGATGGACGTCGAACCCATAAGCACCCTTTCGTAGCTAAAGATCTGCCATGGAGTGATTAACTAACTTCAAAGAAGAATTTTTGCAATATTATTGGATATTTTCCGAAAAGATTAATTACACATTCATGCAAGATTACCCTTAAGAACCTATAAAATTAAATATTAAAAAACGTGAGCTCCCCGTTAGAAGTATGTACTCGTATTTCAATTGACACAAATCTCCCCAAAGTAATTTTTTGCAAAAATTTATTCGATTTTAAACTCAAGTTGATATCTTCTTTCTACACATTCGCAACATCTTTATTATTACAGAGATAATTATTTTATTGCTTCATTAACATCAAGACTAACCATTACAAAACTCTGCACTCTCAGCTGGACATTTGGCTTGACAAGAGCACATCTGCATGTGAAATAGTAAAACTAACGACCAATTCCCGCTGACCAGCCAGCTACACCACCAGCTACACCACCAGCATCAGCAGCAGCAGCCGCAGTGGCAACAACAACGACGGCGCATCGTTGCTTCATCGTTTTCATGCTGACATTGTTAAGACCATTAAAGCTAGTCCGGCGAGCGCTGCGAAAGCTGCTGGCCGAGCAGCAGAGAAGCACAGAGGAGCACTGAAACATGGAAGTAATCAGCGTCAGCAGCTTTAGTTTTACGTCCATATGTTGCAAATTTAAACACACACACACACACACGCACACATGGAAATGCATTGGCACCATAGCAAAAGCATGGACACAAGAACACAGCTGCACTTACAAAATCCACTTGCCATCACATAGAGTTAACCCATATGTATGTATATCCTGGCATAGCTGCATGTCCTTCACATACACCCACACACACCCTTTTTCGCTTAACACTAACAAATTCTCCACACATGCACATTCCGCAGTCACACGCCCACACATATGTACATACACACACACACATATGCAAACAAACAGACATTAACATTACAAACGAATAATGGCTGACAGATTTTAAGGTTCACTGCAGGAAACCAAAAAGGAAAATTCAATTATTTCACGTTAAATTGCAACTTAAAAGCGAAATGAGTTAATTGCACAAAAGTGTTTACTATGTTGGCTTGCCTTGGCTGGCACGGCTGGCTTTGTGTGTCCGGTTGGTTTGTCGGTTCGTTGGCTGGCTGATTGCTTTAAGGGATTCCAGTAATTTTAAATACATATCTATGTACACATGAATGGGCTTATCTCTGGCATATTTTCGTAATGCTTTTACATATTTTGTTTTTCTGTTGTAATCTTCCTTTTTGGTATGCAGTGCAACTGCAATTCCATTCGCTCTGATTTGTGGGTTTCGTTGTGCGCTTTTCTTTCTTACAATTTCTCACAAAATTTTTATTGCTCGTACTAAGCGATTTATTTGTTTGAAAATTTTCTAGGTATTAAAAAATAAAATACATAAATTCTTCCAAAAATTTAATTGTGTGGAATAAATTAGAGTGTCTCTAGCTAAATTAGTTAGTGGCTGGATGAGAGACAGGCAGCATACGCGTATCAAGAAAATGCAAAACCTCGTATGTGAGGTTGCCTTAATTTTATAGGAGAGAGTAAAACTTGTCTTATTTCAAAACGGGTCTCTCTTTTATCCCTACTTATCCCCTTATATCTAAGTATCGATATTTGAGTATAATGGATAAGGGCTTGAAGCCAAGAGCTTCCGGTCAGCAACTTTCTAGAATTGTTGTTCTGAGCCACGGTTTGATTCGACTAAAAGAAGGCCAAGACCTTTCAGCGCTAGCATTCGTGGCTGGAAAAGTGCACAGTGTACGAAGTAGAGTAGTAATAGTCGGATGAAAGTATATCTCTGGCACATTAAAACCTTCACCTCGTATTGACGTTAACAGAAAAAAGTTTTCAAGACAAAATTTGCATGTATATCAAGAAAATTTAATATGAATGGAGTCAACAATAATTCACTGCTCATTGCTAGATAAGCAGAAAAAATCTTCAAAGTGCAGTAAAACATTCACGAAGAGACATAGTTCGCAAGAAATTGAGAAAAAATTTTGCTATTCGGTGCCCTGCAACTTTGCAAAGCGTTTACTGCATTTTTAATTATCCACTTTAGTTTGCATCTGAAAGTTACGAGTTGGGGCAGCATATGGCGGTGAAACGAAAGGAAAGGATGACAAATTTTCGAGCGTGTGCAAACAGGTTATAAAAAAAAGACTGGCGAAAATTATTTGACTTGGCAAAGTTTCCGTCGCAACAAAAAAAAAAAAAAAAACACCAAAAACAAAAAATAAACAAAAAAAAAATTGCTGAGCAGAGTAGGGAACAATGTGCGTTGGCAAAAAGAGGGCAAGACAAAAGGCAATTAATAAAAATGTCGATTCATTACGAATTTCATGGCGAAGGCAAGATTAAATATTTGACGAGCATCAAATTGAAAAATGGCGCAGAACATTGTTGGTGAACAAGAAAAAGCCGTAAAAACTGAGTGAGGGAAAAATCAAAGTCAACCCAATTTTGAATGCAAGGCATAAAATGGTGACGAAGGCAAAAAAAAATAAATAAAAATTAATGACACAAAAATGATAAGGATGAAGTGGATGAAGCTACCCGTTATCTAAGAAAATAAGGAATTTTGCGCTTTACGATAAGTGGCTGGTGGCAATCTGAAGTCAATATTTACTCTGAATGATTGGCGTTCTTTTTTAAGTTGGTATCAAATTTAGGTTAGTATTTGCTACTGCCAATACCGATTTCTACTTAAAATGTTTTCGTTTTGAATCATTTTGTTTTAAAAATGAGTTCGGAGCAAAAAAAACCCAAATGACTATGGTGGTAGAATACGTCATGCAGTAGGTCGAAAGCACAGCTCCCTCAACTGAGGAATCCGTGAGCAGTATCGGAAGAGTGGCTCTTGGTCTCAGTGAACGAGCACCCCGAATTGGTATAGAAGGTCCTGTAAAAGCGCCCCTCCCTGCCTGTGTGTAACCATAATAAAGTCAATTATGTAGTCTGGTGGAATTGCTGAAAAATACGACATTAGCTAAGAGGTTAGGGCGCGTGCAAAGTGTCGTTGGAATCAGCGTAGCGCTCCGGAACACTGCTACTGTATAGCTTCGCGCTATGTTCATCGTCGTACCCGTAGACATTGTGGCTAAGGCTACCGCAGACTGCTCTGCCACTTCTGGCTAAGATAGTTGCAAGTCTTTTGAAAGACATTGGGCAAGATAGTTTGAAAGATTTTATTCATTCTGGCACTTAAGTCTTACAAAAAAAGCTACTTTGCCAACTTTCATGGTGAAAAGCTCTTTTGAGCATGTTTCAGATGGAGATGTGCAAATGTACGTATATCATTTAGTTCGCGCTGCTCGTACAGCCGCAAGGGGATTCTAGAGATAATTTTTTGAAAGTTATTTTACTTTCGTCTTTTTAATTTTATTTTGTTTTAATTTTTAGATTTTAATTTTTTTTTAAGAAAAATATTTTTTTTTTATCTAATTTTTAGAAACTTGTTTTACGTATTTTCCTTTTTTCGTTTTTTTTTATTTTTAGATGCCATTGTTTTGAAAGAATTTTCTTTTAATTTTTAGGAACTAATTTTTTTCTTTTTTTAATTAATTTTCTTTTAATGTTTAGATTTTATTTAAAAAATATATATATTTTTATTTCTTTCAATTTTTAAAAACTTATTTAATCTATATTTCCATTTTTAAGGTACATACATAAGTATTTATTTTTTTCTTTTTCTATTTAATTTTCTTTAAACTTTTAGTTTTTATTGTTTTAACCCTTTCAGTGCAATCGTCCAATCACAACAAACTTTTTTGGCTTAAAGGTATTTTTTCTTCTGTTCTTAAAAGAACAGTTGTTTTAAGAAAATTATATCAATCTTCTTCACTGCATTTCTTTAACTGTATTTTCTGAATGCAGTTGACAGCGTTTTTTTCACAAAAGTATTAAATGTAACAAAAGTCGATTTACTATGTATTTTTCGGTGGAAGAAGATTAAAACAATGTTTAGCTATTATTCATTGTTTTAAAATATAATTCACAGGAGAAAACAAAAAACTTATTGACATCACTTTCCAGTTAACAAACCTACGGTGACACTGTCCAAGATAACGGACGCTGAGTAGTGGCAAATCAAACAGTTTAATTAAATTTCTGATTGTATGCATTTTTGAAATCAACGACCCAAAATCATCTGGTATAAAAATTTTCAGATTTTTAGCTTCAACGCTTGATTTTTTGTACTCAAAGGGTTAAAATAATATCTTTTTTTTATATTTTATTTATAGAAAACTTTTTGGTAAAAGACAAACAGAATAACGCTGAGAGCTTTCCATTAGTCTTTGTAAAAACAGAAAAGAGCTTTCCAGATAAGTAGTTGCAAGAATTGACAATTGTCTTTCGAAAGACTTTCCCCTTTAAGAATCACTAGTTTCTTCTTCAAACAAGCCCCTGAAACAGAGGTACCGTAAACATATTCATGGATATGTGGAAGTTAAATGATAAAATTTGGGGAAGTGTGGTATGTGAGGAACTCTTCTGCTGCCTATCTCAAGCAGAGGTGAGCACCATAAAGGAGGTAATCTACTGGTTGCGTACTAGTGCCATACCACTTAGAAGGGTTAAGATCAGGCCCGACAGCCAAGTGCCAATCAGGGCTCTAGAATTATTTATGGTGCGACAATTAATTAGTACTTTACTAAATTTATTACATCGCATGTTTATTCATTCACTTCACTTCCACTTCCAATGTTTGTTTTGTTTTTACAATTATTTCTTTTTTTTAATAACATACTAAAATTTTAATAAGACTAGCATAACGAAGTCACATTTATTCTGGTTATTAACAAAAGAATTTAATTGCTTCTCAACCTTTTCCGCGCCATAAACGTGATAAATGTAACGTGAAAAGCGGGTTAATAAAAAAGCTGCGACTAATTTTTTCATTTATTCCACCGCTTTCAATTCATTTCCTCACTAAATTGTAACGCAGAAGAAGATACAATACCAAGGCTAAATGGTAAAAGATACGCTTGGCTAAGCTTCAAACAAGTTCTTACATAATTGCAAAAGATGCTGATGACGGCTCTGGTGGTCATTGTTGCCGGTTGAGAAATTGCATTTTTTTTTGTGAATTTTAGATTGTACGAGCATTTTTGGGACTGCGAGGGTCATAAAAAAAAAGAGTTAGAAAAAGAGAAAGAGCGAATAGTAATAAAGCAATTAAATGCATAATTAGTCTGTGAGCGTGCGCGAAACTTAGTATTTTGAATGCTGGGTTCATGAAACTTGCAAAATTAATTAATGAGCGTTTAAGACCAATGGGATATGCTGCATTTGCGTATAATTGAGGCATTTTTTTTTTTAAATTATGCTAAGAGAAGAAAAATGCAAAAAAAATAAATAAATAAAAAGTTGAAGGAGCAAAATATTAAAAATAAATGTAATGCTTTTTGTTTTATGAACAAAAAAAAAGCAAAATGCACTGCATCAGATAAAGGCTAGTTTTGCCAAAGTCATATTTTGACGCCAAAATTCGTCAACCATCCAACTCTGGCAGCCAATTTTGCAACGCAAAAACACAAATGAAGACCTTTTCTAATGTAAGTATGTATGTATACCAATTTATATCCCTTTTTTAGTCTACTTGACAGCGTGATTTCGTTTAATTACATGCATATTAAGAACACAAGCCATAAAGCATAAAAAGTTTAAAATTAAAAAAAAAACCTGTAGAGCGAAAGAAAACTCGCAGAAACGGGCTTTGAACTCGTAAAAATAATTTATTGCCGATCAAATCTAGCATTGTACTTTTGTTGTTGCGTCAATGTTTTTATTTTTTTGCAAACAAATAAGTGGCAGTTATTTTGCATAACGGGGGCTTTGAACTTTAAAAAATTAATTAAAGATCATTCCAAACTAATGATTAAATATGTTGTTGGGAGAAAGAAATTTAAAAAAAAAAACAAGCCTAGCGCGAATAGCACAAAATTACATAATACAAAAAAAAAAATGTGCGAAAATATTTGTTGACATACACAGAATATGGGAAACGGACTTTGAACTCGTAAACTAAAAAATAAAAATAATAGAAAGTCTTATTTTTACAAGTTTATTTATTTTGTTTATTTAATATCTAACGTTTCTTATAGAAGTCTAAGTAATTTTACATATAATACCTAATCTACATATCAATATTTCAAACTTGGTACAAAAAATTAGAAAAATTTAACAAATTTACAGCAAAATTTCAAACTTTATATTCAGAATTTTTAGAAAAATTTTAGGTATGCAGTTTTATAGCCCAATAAATTTTAAGTTGCATAACAAAGTCTCAACCACCTAAAAAATCGCGCTGATTTTTAATAATTTTTTTGCTGTTGAACTTTTACGGTTGTTTTTTTTTTACATAAAAAGTGCAGTTTATAAAAACTGAAGCTGTTCTTTTTTATTTTTTTCATTTTAAAACGGTCTTTCGCATTTGTTCCATAAGAAATTCATGTTTGAAGCACCCTTTATGACGAAGAAAATGCACAACAACGTCAGCTAAAAAGATTATCGAAAATCAACTTTACTTTACCAAAATTTAGTGGACTATAAAATTGCCCATAACCATTAAACATTAAATAAACAAAAGAAATATGTATAGCCAAAACTGCTCAAAATAGGGTGTTTCTACTATGTATGCCACCAGTGTACAGGCATAAAAATTGGAAAAAAAAATTGGCCGAACGTAGTGGTTGCTGATTTACATTGTTTGTTACATCTTAAGCATTTATGTACAGTCGGATCTTAAAGTATGATATATTGATGTTCTTGTTTCGAGGAGACAATTTTTTTGTTCGAAAGTTCTCATGTACCCTTAGTAGTAGTACCACCCTAAAGTTAGTTAAAGCTCACCAAAGATCATTAAACTTTTGCTAAGGAAGTATTTGAATCTTTCTGTAGAACTAAAGACTAAGTAAATGTTGAAAAAAAAATTAAAAAGTCAAAATTTGCATGTCAAATATAATTTTTATGTTGACATCAGCGCCTGCAGCGGTTCCATTTTTAGGCAAATCTATGTCTTACTAAGTTTCAACTAAACATACCATAAAATGTGAAACAAATCAGAGCTGAAATACGGGTTTTCAATATATCTCGACCCTGGTGCCACCAGAAAAAAAGCAACCAAATCAGCCTATAAATAAGTTAGATGTACGACTTTTATTTTTTTTTCGTGGTAGACTTTCAGCTGGAAATACCCATATTCAAATTTTCTGTCAAATGCACGAAAAATATTGATTTTCAAGAATTCTATACGATTTCTACGAAAAGTGGGTTTTCCCCATATAAAATATATGGAAAATTTTAAGCGCTTTGAGCGACCTCTAAATATCTTTTGATTTCAAAATAAAAAAAAGTAGGGGGTGAGAGCATTAAACTTCTGACTTTAGTTTTTTTTTTACACCCCTATTGTACATACAATAATGGTTGTCAACAGTT
>NW_016173026.1:0-7912 GCF_001687245.7 Rhagoletis zephyria
AAAATTATTAAGATTATGATATTTTAAAGAAACCAGAGGCAGATTTGCACATGAAGTGCATTCGCTTCTTTTAGGGATAGAGCCAAAAATATTTGGTTGTATTTATTAAGTTTATTAAAATATTTTTGCTAAAATAGGGACATTAAGATAGTCCAAAAATACACAGAAAATCCAACTTTGCGGAATTTCCCATTCACCTGGATTTATTCTGCAAGTTTTTGGTAACAGAACTTTGCAACTTAAAAAATTCATAGCAAATCGCCAAGGAAGTGAACAAAAAATCTGAGTATAATTGAAATTTTCATTTCTAAGAACAACAACTAACAATCCATACTGACGAAGCTAGTAGCCCACAACTTTACGCTACTTTAAACAAATAGCCACTGTTTTGCTAATACACCAGAACGTTATTGTAGTTCTATGTACATATATGTATGTATAGGTATTTATGTTCCGCAGAGTATCTCGTTCTTCAAATTGCTACAGCTTCCTTAGCTACTTAAAATTCAAAGTCAATCTTCAGGTAAATTTTGCTAGGATAATTACAAATACAATACGAAAGGTAAGGTATGCGAAACGGTATTAACTGATACCTACATAAGTACATGAATATGAGCATATACATAAATAGATACTGGCAACCTTAGTAAAGAAAAGGAAGTAGTAAATATTAACTGCTGAAAGTTGAATGCTCAGAGAGTCCATTGAATGAATATAAACGAAGCACAAATTTGAAAATGTTGTTAAATAGCAATGAAAGCATTTGATAGACGTGCTTTTTATCTCAATACATCTCTATCTTTTATCTATTACGTAACTTGATAGTGATGCTAATGTTGCATCGCCTCATTTGAAACAACATATTGCAAAGAATTAACTATAGTCGACCAGAAATTTTCACATTCGCCTTAATTTTTTTTTCAATTATTAAACAAGTTAAAATTGCGCCTTGGATCGGGTGATTTATAAATGGTCACTCGTATTTGTATCAGTTCGGAAGAAAACGAAAAGTTCCCTGAAATTAAAAACATTTTCGTTTCCAAAATTATTAAAGGGAAAAACTATATTTTTTTTTTTAGAAAAACCCAGGTAGTCGTAATTTGTTGAAACTTTACTCCTGCAAGGATAACTACACAGTGATTTCAAAACTTAAATCGGTTTTGTACCGTCTACCGTTTTCGAAAAAAATCGGGTTTTTAGCACCGGTTACCAATTTCGAGAAAACATATTTTATTAAGAAACTTGGTTAAAAAAAAAAATAAAAATATGCGATGCCACACCCACTAACGAAAGATTCTTTGTATCCAGGGACCGTAAGAGTTACAACTTTTATTAAAAAAATCGCTCTTTAACAATTATTTTTTTAGACTTTTATTTAATTACTCCTTAAATAACAGGTTTTTTTTAATTTTTATTTTATAAATACAAAATAACAATTATTTTTGATTTTTATCTAAATAATCTGCAAACAACAGTTATTTTTGATTTTTAAATTACATATTTTAGATAACAGTTATTGTAGGCTTTTATTTAGAGAAGTCATCAATATAAATCGGCCACTGCCTTTTGTTTTTAGAATCATACTTATAAAAGCCATTTGTATAAGTCTTATTAAACTTTGATTCTCCAACATCTTCTTGACTGCGAAAAATGGTGATGACTTTTAAACGTATGGCTTAAAAAATAAAAGTCGGGGACTGATTTTTTTTTCTCACTTTTATAAATAAAAGTCTTGAATAACTGTTATAATAAAATAGCCGTTATTTACAGATTTTTTTAGATAAAAAGTAAAAATAATTATTATTTTGGATATATAAAATAAAAAACAAAAATAATTGTTATTTTCTTTTAATTTTGCATAAAAGTTACAAATTGCTATGTATCACTTAGTTGTAGAACATTTCCTTCATAGTGAATTTTCCAATGACAGTTTTGATCAATAACTGTTATAACTGGTCCCTGTTTGTATCTCAAAAATCGTTCAACGAATCTCCTCAAAACTTGGTACACATGTTTATTATTCATTCGCAAATTTTGAAATCGGTTTATAACCACTTCCCATTTTATATTATTATTGCGCCACTATAGAGCCCTCCGAGCCGAGTTAAATTCATAATGGTGTACCAAACTATGGCGCTGTTGTTTTTTATGTGCTATCAGGACTCTGAGCTCCTACTTTCCACTGACCTTAGACAAGAAAAAAGATGAACAATTTTGCTACGTGTTTCTTTTCAAGTGCTCCGCATTTTTAAGTAGAAGTTTATTTTTAATTTTCCAACAATATTCGAGGACTTTTACTCAATCGGAGGTTCTAAGCACTGTGCATTTCATATTGACTGTTTACTTCGGTTAACACTCAACAGCTGAATATTTATCGTAAGCAATGGCTATGACAAAAAATGTGTATTTTAATCAAATCTTTATACCATCTAAAGCAAAATAATTATGGCTCAAAATTTTTTTTGAGAAATATCAAAATTTTGCAAAACCGCTTTATGGTCTAATTTTTACCCGAAAATACTATACTATTATAACTTGCCAAAGTTTCGCCATCAAAAGTTTAGTGTCCCACTTTAGAAATTTTGAGCCTTATACGAAAGCTGTATACCTCGTATTGAGTAGAAATGTGTTGGTAGAATATGTACATAATTTTCTCATTTACTTGGAAAAGTAGCAACTGAGTGATGTTTTGAGTAGTTCAGGTATCACAGAATTACCTAGATAGTGCACTCACCTGGTGCTTTCACAAGTCGTCGATTGCAAGTTCAATCGATATATTCGCAGAGAATAAACTATAAAATGCACATCACTTATGTATATTTGCATCCCTAAGTAGCAACACTGCTTTCAAAATTGCATGTGTCCTTCTTTGGTGAACTTTTATTCAATAGAACTCATTGGCTTCTACTTTAAATGCTTTTAATTCACTAACCAACTGGCAAATCGAACAGACAGACAGATAGCCTGCAGATGAACAGTCCGTAAAAAAACTTGAATGACGACGAACTGAGCAATCTGCACACATCCGAAACCTAGAGTGATTTGCATATTTGCATAAAGTGAGTTTGGCATGCATGCTTACAGCGCGGTACATACTCTAGCAGCAAAATGAAAGTTTCAATATTCGAAAAATCACGAGCATTTGCACATCAAGGGCTTACCTAAAGATGCATGAAATAAATGTCAATAAGCTTTCATTTGCTATGACAGCAAATTGCTATAGTGAGTGACTTTTATGAGGTGTTCAATGTGTGGCAAGAAGCTATTGCTGCTGTTATTGCTGTTGCTGTTGCCTTACCACCCCACTTAAAGCATTTCACTAGCTACACTCATGATGTATAAAATTCGCCAAGGGATATTGCGTATCTTTAAAAAATATTAAATTTATTTTTGCAACAACGCGGCAAAACTTTATGAACTTTGCGAACCCTCCAAGTGGAGCTACTGCTACACTTACACATTTACTTGCGTGCTTATATATTTATATTCATATAAAATTATATGCAAACTTTAGCTCACTTAAAAAAAAAAAAAGTTTACTTGCGTCTGTTGTGCCAGTTTGCTTTCGCTTGCAGCCAACAACTGACCCCGAGCGGACGTTTATATGTATGTATGTACATAAATGTGTATGCATGCAGCGCTTGCGAGTGCCTCGAGCATCTTCAGCATAATTGTGCACATAATTAACACATTAATTTCCCAACAAACAAACTGCACTCGGAAATAGTAGCTCAGTTTAACACTTTAACGCCAGCGTCAACTAGCCAGAGCATCACTGCCGCAGCGACTTAAGGCAACTTAGCAAACTTAGCATTGAGCAAACAGTGAACAGCATTAAGCTGCTTAAGCAACAAAGTTTTGTACACTTAATCAACGGCACTAAGCATTTTAAATAGCCAATCTATTATAATAAGCAACAAAGCAGGGCAGCGAGCAGCGACTTTTATTAGTTGCTAAGTTCAGCAAAAGTAGAAGAATAGCAACAAAAAATAAGAGTTGCGTAGAGTTTAGTACATGATTTGGACTTTCTCCCTTTTCTTATTTACGCTTTGTAGCCTTTGTGCTGCTCTACTAAGTATGTACATATTACTTCAGTATATCGTTTGTTGAACAAAAGCTCAATACTGATTGCTTTTGCCACAAATGTAGTAGCTAACTGCATACCCGAACAGCACAACAGTAAATTACCTACGGTTGCTTTTATTTAACGAAAATTACCCTGATATGTAGTAAGACTAAAATTTATGTAAATACACATACAAACCCAAGTATAATATATATGCTTGGGTGTTCCATATCAAAACGGACGGGGTTCACACTTCATGTATTTGATTTGTTTCAAACTTTTAGGGTTGATGCATAAACATAAATAATAAATAAATATAAAATTTTAGCTTGATTAGTACATTTTTAAAAACTATACAACACAAAAACAAAAACAAATCGATTTAATAGTTTTCCAAATATGTCGAGCACGGTACGAGGAAAAAATTAAAAAAAAATCAGACGTACACACATAAAAACTCTCTATGAAAAAAAAATATTTAAAATTTTTTTTTCTTGAAAATTTTTTCACATGCAAATTTTTTGATAAAAAAAAATAGTTTTTGAAAATATGCCATCTCAAAAAAATTTTAAATACAAAAATACAAAAATCTAAAAAAGAAATATAAAAAAATTGGTAAATTTGTTAAGTACTCATTTTGCTCAACTTCGGCGTAAACGAAAATTCATAACTCAAATTATTGTAGAGTGCACCCCATAATTCTTTACTTAAATATTGCGCAATACTCACAGCTAGTGATTTTTTATTTTATTTTTTTTTAATGGAATATTTTTAAAAACTAATTTTTTTTTATCAAAAAATTTGGATGTGAAAAACTGGGAAACAAGAAAAAAAATTTTAAAAACATTTCTTTTCATAGAGAATTTCGTATCTTAGCTGTCAAGTTTTTAAAAATTTATTAATCAAGCTCAAAATTTACATTCATTTATTATTTATGTTTATGCATCAACCCTAAAAATGTTATACAAATCAAACACACGAAGTGTGAACCCCATCCGTTTCGGTATGGAACGCTCCATATACTCTAGCATGGGCTGAAATTCCGCTTTTTTAGAATTTTTCTTGCTAACAGCATAAATATGATGCATTTTATGCTCTAAAAAAATCTGTGCAAAAGATGAAAATTTTTGATCGATATCTTAAAATTGAGTTCAGTGTTTGAAAATAAACGGCAATATAATGTTTAAATTGTTTAACAATTTATATATAAAATTAAAATCGATGTAGTTTTAGTTTTAATGCAATATTTTGTTCGCTCTAACTCACTTTATTGTACGTAGTTAATATCTTACAATAAATATTCTTGCAGTTCCAATTTATGTTCAAAAGAAGCGCAGTAGCACATATTCGGTAAGTAAATTATATGAATGCTCATGCCAAAACAACTTTTATTAGCGAAATAAGTATTTTTTTGTAAAGTATGTAGTTATTACCAATATACTAAGGTTTACATAAAAGCACTTGAAATTTGATTTTATCAAAAATTTAATAAAATATCGTAATGTAAGTGTGTCTTCTTCACTACAAAAAAAAATTGTGAGGAATTGAATTTCTTATATAATTAGAAATTTATTTATTTTTTTCCCCACCTATAAACAAAAAATTTAAAACAATATTAAATAACCTGGTTTACTAAAACTTCAATTATCTCCGAAAGTAGATATTAGTCCTTAATAATTTTGTATCGGGACCTTTTTTGTGGAGAATTGAATTTGCAATCGAAGTAGGTTGAGAGCAAGATATTGACCAAAAATTGCCATCTTTCGCACAATCCTTTTTAGAGCATCATGCACAGTATTTTTGCTAAATACTAACAATAAAAATTCTAAAAAATCGGACTTTCGGCCCACGCCAATGTACAGTAATATCTGCACACCAATATATGTACATACATGCGCTATTCCAAAGTTCCAATGCAAAACCAGACTCCTAATCACATCACCAACCACAGCCTTAAGCAACAAAGTTCATGGCTACTAAATTGGCCCTGTATTATTATCCACATAAACAGCTTCATTATCTTCGCTTTGGGGCAGCGTATTTGCATTGAGCCAATCATTTCTGTGGTTTCTTGATTAAGAGATACATACAACTTTATTGATATACGTATTAATAAACGAAGCCTTGTGTGTGTGTGTGTTTTTTTTTTTCTAAATTAGGGTATGATTTTTATAGTAGATAATAATAACAAAGTGCAAGTTTCAAGTGGCTAAGAGTTCGTGTTGATTTTTAATAATTTTTTTTTCGCTAACATTTCGAGCACATCTGCATGGTAAAGGGGAAACCAAAGCGTTTGTTATATTATTAAAAATCAACGCGAACTCTTAGCCACTTGCACTTTATTATACTCAAATTTAAAAATCTACTGTGAAACTGCATACCCTAAACTTGTTTCTTAAAACAAAAAGAAATATTAATTTTGGTGAATTTTTTTTTATAAAATTTATTTTTTTTTAATAAAATTTTATTTCTTTTATTTTGGGTAAACCCTACAATTGTTTTCAACTATTTTTTGTTATACTACATTTATTAACAGGAACAGGATAATCGATTTTTTTTTCAAAATTGTTACCTTTTCTGCATTTTGCACTAAAAAATTTAATATAAATGAATAAAAATTCAAAAATTTGGCTCAACTGGTCTTTTGCTGGTTTTATAAGCTTTCGGTTAAAGAAACAAATTATTCAAATCGGTTGAGAAAACTTTTAAACCACTGTGCTATGCCATGTGGTTTGAATCCATTAGACTACATTTTGTGGGGGAACTTTAAGTCAATGGACTATGCTTATAGATGACATACGACTATAATTCAGGCCGGCTGGAAAGAGTGTAATTCAAAATTCGACCAAAGCAGAGTGTAAGATTTTGCCAATCTTTGGTATGTAAGATAAGTGACTTTATTGCTTGCGTTTCGCAGCCATCAGCAGGAAGACTCGTTGTTAGCAGGTCATCTAGAATAATGTTCCAAAAAGTTAGGTTAGGTTAAGTTATTGCGGTTGACCCCACAAGGGGACTCCCTTAGACATTAAGTTAGCGCATTACACAAATTATTTAAACGGTAACTACAAGTTCTCTGTGTTAAACTAAGAGAAGCGCTGAGTGCTCGAAATAAATTTGCGCATGCAGCTAGTAAATGCCGGGCATCTGATAAGGAAGTGCTGAGATTATTCCACCTCGGCCTCCGAACAGCTGCAGTAGAGATCCGTGACGAGATTAAATCGCATCATCGGAGTCCTTAAGGGTAATGTCTGGTCAGTAACCCGTAGGAATCGAGAGCTGGTGCTTAGCTAGCAGCAGATGCTCGCTTGAGCCCATCTGTCCTGGAGCAGGCCGCGAGTTGCCAACGGAACTCCTATACGCTCCCTATCCGTACTTGGTATAGTAGTGATCCTCCATAAATCTCCCCCTCTACGATAATTCTAAGATGTCGCGTATAGTGTGTCAATATATTTCTAAGATCAATCAAACGCTCGAATGGGAAAATTTTGAAATAGCGTAGAAAGGAAAGAATCATGGAGGATCATTACTAAGCGAAATACCAAGATTTGAGTCGCGATCCTGCAATATTGCAGTATTATTATATTTTTTTTTGGACGTGGTCTAGTATGCATACATTCTTATATCTAATATATAAAAATCTCGTGTCACGGTGTTAGTGGTCGAACTCCTCCGAAACGGCTGGACCGATCTTTATGAAATTTTTTGTGTATATTTGGTAGGTATGAGAATCGGATGTAAAGTATATTTCATACCGCTAGGTGCAGGGGGCGTGGCACCTCCCATACAAACCGAATATTTCATACTGCATATCTCTGGAAGTGTTCATGGTAGAGTACTCTAACTTGG
>NW_016173026.1:8152-12377 GCF_001687245.7 Rhagoletis zephyria
ATTTGCCAATATTATTATGCGTTAGAGCCTCATTCGAAGAAACCAGGGTTGAGTTGTGCAGTGGTAAATCTCAAGTCACCACCTGTCGAAATACCTTAAAAGCCAGTTTCATGAAAGCAATTTAATTGAATTTAATACCTGACAGAAAAACATAATTTTTCACTTAAATTACTTTCGCGAAACTGGATTTTAAGGTATTTCATCTCAGTTTATGTATGTATATTATATTTCTGTTGAACAAGGATACGTATTGATATTGAAATTGCCACCAACTATAAGATAAAGTTTCTAGGGCACATTCACTATAGATCCGGCTCATTGTGGCCACCAGGGAACTTCTCATGGACATAACACTTTCGTTCGGTTATTTAAGGCGGCAAACGACCACCAAACGATAGTCTTAGCCGATGAATGTGCAGTACAAATCGTAAATGTGGATTGTTGGAGAAACTGTTGTACCAAAATGTTTAAATTAAAAATCTAATTTAGGGCGGGACGAAGTTCGCCGGGTCTGCTAGTTTATGTTATAAAAAATTGAATTCTAATAAACAATAAAAAAACTGCTATATAAACACGTCGAAATAAAATTACAAACTTTTCCCTTAAATCAAATGCTAATTGCTTCAATTCTGAGTAAAAAGCGAAACATTTAAAAACACAACTAAAAACACAGCAGCACATATTTAGAACAAATTTTATTAAAAAGAAAACTTTGTTTAAAACATTTTTCAACAAACATTAATGACAACCTACTGCACCCCAAACAACCCATCTCAAGCGCATTGACAAGCTGCTGACATGACTTTGAAAAAGTTTTTTTTACAAACACACACACACAAGCATACAAGTAAACAGATTTTTGGTCATTTGATAGTCACTACACGTAGTTTGCAACACATTTTCGGTGCAGACAACCAATCCCTTGTACAGCCACATAGTTGTACTTCCATGCACCAAGCTATGAATATTTGTGTGCGCATACTTATGTACATAAATATGTATGTATGTTTGTATGTATGTACTCGAACATGTACATACACTTGTGGTCAGCTGATTAAGTTAAGTGACATTTAGACCAGTTTTGGTTATTCTTATTTTATTTATTTAATGTTTATAATTTTTTTAAAATATTCTAGCAGATTATATAACTAGCACAACATAAATCCAAATTTCAAACTTCTTACAAAAATTATAAAAATTCAACAAACTTTAACAATTACATCCAAAAGTTTAAAACTTTTTGTTAAAAATTTTTGGAAAATTTTTAGGTATGCATTAAATTTTAGTAGTTAGTAAATTTTTCGTGCCTTGCATACTTTATATGGGAGAAAATGCTCAACACCGTCGGCCAAAAAAATTATAAAAAGGGCATACCTAAAAATGGTCTAGAAATGTTTAATAAAAAATGTAAAATTTTTGAGTCTAATTGTTAAAATTTTTTAAATTTTTCACGAAGTTTGAAATGTGAATTTATGTGCTGCTAGATTTTTACAAAAAAAAATTACAAACATTAAATAAACAAAAAAAATAACCAAACTTGGTCAAAATGTCACTTAACTTAATCAGCTGACCACTAGGGGATATCGTCTACGCCTACATAGTCAAGTTGAAGGACATGGCGCGCAGTCAGCTGCATAGGCACAGACATTAAGCACAGCTCAGACAGCCAAGCAAATGTACACATACACACACACACACACACATATTAGCGAGCGTGCTAATATTCCAAATAAAGTTTGGTCATTGATTATGCTTTGCCAATGATTACGCGCCGCAAAAGCTATTACGAACGGAATATAAGCGCAAGTAAAAGAAATGTAATAAAGTAAGTTTTTTTTTCTCAGTTTACTTAATCCACACCAGACGCTCAATGAACTGCAATGCAATCTTCGAGTTGAGTCAATAAAAAATAAAACTTTAAAACGTTTTATGACCAGACACTCCAGCCACTTAATCCTTGCGTACATAGCCGATATTTGTGAATTGGCTCATATACATACATATACATATATGTAGTGTGTGTGTGTGTGTGTGTCAGAGTGTACCAGGCTTTGCAATAACCAATTTACATTTTACTCTATTGGCGCCATGTTTGTACTGCTTTTGTGCGGCGCGTTCTAATGACCCGCATCGTGCAAACAAATTTACTTTATTGCTGCAAGCAAACACAATTTCGAGTAAACACATTAAATTCTAGGCTCTTACTCACAATCAAGCATTCATTTCGTACATTTGTGCAGCATCACAGCATACATATGGCGCTGGGAGATTTTTATTTTACATTTTTATAAGTGCTTTGCTGTGCAAAAAAAAGTAAGTAAGTAAATTTGATTTTTTTTTTTAGCTGACAAATGCAAATGGTGCTTGCTTGCTACTCAATGGTTTAATATGAAAGTAATTTTATGTATGTAATGTATGCCTCTGCTTACATGGCGTATGAGTAACATTTTAGCAGCATCATGCGTATGCTATGTAGTCGCAATGCATAGTACACCACGTCGTATAAGTAATTTTTATTAAATCGTAGTGCAGACTACATTACCACAAGGCTAAAAACATACTGGAGCGGCAAGCAAAGGAAAGAGTAAAGTATCGAGCAAAGCGTAGATTGCGAACGTGTGTGTCTTAATGTGTGCTACTGTAATAGCTACGCTTTGCTCTTCACTATGCGCGCTCCCATTGAAATATGCACGTTTATAATAGATGCAATTTGCTCGTTCTGCTTGCTAGTTGCTCCAGTATGTGTTTGGCCTAAAGATGCTCGGTGGCTTAGTGTGACGGTACGAGTGAACTATAAATGTGGAGATGGTTACATTGTACACATTTGACAAATAACTTACAAATTATATATAATACAATGGATTTCAATAAGGAGTGGTTGTAAAAATTCCGAAATAATCCTTATTAAGGAAACGTGGCCAAACCGCGAGCGTATCTGTGGACTTGCAGGTATTTCTTGGCCTAACGTCCTTCAATTTAGAGCACAGGTTCCCAAACTTACTTTTCTCGTAGACCCCTTTCAAAACTTTACTGGTTTCGGTGGAACCCTGCTGCCCTTTCTAAGATATGCCCAAAGCTCATCAAAAAATGCGACGATTAGATCTAACGATGAAAATTTGCATCGTGGGTGAGTTCCAAAACTATCACCAAGTACCTGATTGTGAAAGCCGTGCGCAACACCAAAACTCTGCCTGTGTTGCAAATGTTAAATGAGGTATCCAGTTATTTTGGGCTAACCGCACGAATTGTCACGGACCGTGGCACTGCCTACACTTCGAAGCAATTCGCAAAATATTGCGACGATAATGGTGTTCAGCATGTAAAAACCGCTGTTCGCACTCCCCGAGCTAATGGACAGGTGGAGCGTGCGAATCAAATCATCCTGAACTATCTACGAACAACGACAACAGATCCCAGAGACTGGGACGAGCAGCTACGCAAGCTACAATGGTGCGTTAATTCACAGAAAAATGCGACGACCGGATTTAGTCCGAATGAATTAATCTTCGACTTCAAGTTGAATGACATAACGCGTAACCACTTAATAGCTGCCGTAATCGACACCGATGACAATCAACCCATCACTGAGAAACGAAACTTGGCGTTGACATCCATGCAAGAACAGCGTAACAAGTGGAAAGAACGGTTCGACCGAAAACATAAAGAACCTACCACTTACAGTGTTGATGATCTGGTTGTAGTACAGCATGAGCCTTCTGCAACTGGAGAATCTCGAAAACTTGAGCCGAAGTACCGAGGGCCGTACGTCATTGCTAAAGTTCTTGGTAAAGACCGATATCTGCTACATGATATCGATGGCATGCAAGTGAGTCAGAAAAGGTTCACGTCTGTTTATTCATCTGACAAACTAAAGCTTTGGTGCTCCTCACCTCCTGAACTCGATGGGTATCATGGTGAGAGCGACGACGAAAACGACGAATCAGCGGACATCGGGACGATGTCATTGTCAGGAGAGGCCGAACTGTCAACTGACATGGCAGCGCCCTCCCCTACAACATAAGATGGCAACACCTACCGACGAGCTGTCAAGAAGCGACAGTCGTAATCGGAGAGTATTGTAGCAACCGCGGAGCGCGCCGGTCATAAGATAAAAAGCTTGTAATTTAACCTGACATACATTTTCTACTTTGTATTAATATTATTATTAAATAAAACTCGGTTAACCTGACAATATATTTTATTTTTATTTTTGCCACTCCGAATT
>NW_016173027.1:0-886 GCF_001687245.7 Rhagoletis zephyria
AAGCCATACTCTCCATTAAGTCCAAAGCAGCTGGACTTCATGGAATTCTTAAGATTATTCTTCCAAAGGTTCTGCCACATTTGACTTTTCTAATCAATGCTATTTTGACAACTTGCGTTTTTCCGAAATGTTGGAAAGTCGCTAAGGTTATACCTATTCGGAAGACAAACAATGAGTTTCGGCCTATATCTGTTTTGCCTTTCTAGTCAAAAGTAATCGAGCGTATCCTGCACAAACAAATTTGTGCATATGTGTATGATAACAATCTCTTGACCAACCGTCAATCGGGCTTCAGAGCTACTAGAAGCTGAACAACGGGTCTTTTGGATATAACGGAGAGCATCAGATCGCAAATTGGTGCCAAAAACATCAGTTTTCTGACACTTCTCGACCACTCTAAAGCTTTTGACACTGTGGATCATAAATTTATATGCCTTAAGTTGAGAAACTTATTTAATTTCTCAGATCACGCAACTGCTCTGATCAGGTCTTACCTTGGCGACAGATCTCAAGCTGTGAATATTNCATTAACGACCTTCTTAAAGTGTTGTGAAACTGTAATGTACACATTTATGCTGATGATGTGCAATTGTATGTAAGCTGTTCTGTTGATCGTGTCCGTAATTGTATTAGTGACCTAAATTCTGACTTGTCCCGTGTAGCTAATTGGGCCTCAATGAATGGTTTATGCCTTAATCCGGGAAAGTCTAAATGTATTGTAATTCATTTAAAATATCTCTATATTAATTACCTCGACAAAATTAGGCTAGATAAATCTGAATTAGAATGTGTTGACAGGGCTAAAAATCTTGGTGTCATCTTTAACAACACATTGACATTGAATTAGGACATCTTTAACACAGTAGGTAAAGTGTATGGAATGCTT
>NW_016173027.1:5204-12377 GCF_001687245.7 Rhagoletis zephyria
TCTGGCGAATCGTACACATTTCTTTTGAATGCGCTCTAGGCGTGCAATGTTAGATGCATAAAAATTTGCATACTCAACTTAAAATGTTTATTGTTTGGATGATAACACTATTAAAGTAAAAGTATGTTCACGTATATGTATAATCTCAATCAAAGCTCGCTTGTAATCACCCCGTTTACACAGGTAAATCTCAGATTAGTAGCCGTCAAATTTGTTGTGGCTGTTATTCTGTCATCTCAAGGAAACGTTAAGTTCTTTCTTTGTGCCCCCGTGATCACTTTTTTACTATATTAACCAATTTAACTATATTTAAACTAAATATTTGTTTAAAAATACCTTTACAAACCTCTTTTCCTTGCTTCCATTTTTTTTTACTTTTTCACTTAGCATTTCTCCTCTTCTTCGCAAAAATAATCGATAAAACTAGGGTAGACACCGAAAAGCCATCGATTTAATCGGAGATTATTTTATAATTACAGATTAACGATGGACGATTTTGTATGGCTAATCTCTTTTCCTAATTACAGATTAGGGAGTTAAGCTCGAAAATGAGGATAATCTACTTATATGTAAACCTAGTATAAATTAGCGATATATCGACGGCTGATCGGAAGATCGATCTACCTCGGCAGCCGGGTCGAAAACGCCCTGTCTCAGAAAATTTTTTAAGAACGCCCTATTATAGAACTTGATTGAAAAACGTCTTATCTCATAATTTGGTTGAAGAACGCTCTATTCTAGAATTCGGTTCAAAAGCGCCCTATCTCAGCTGCCTATTTAAAAACGTCCTATCTCCACATAAAGTCAATATATTTTCAGTTGAGATAGGGAGTTTTTGTACCAAATTCTAGAAAAGAGCGTTCTTCAACCAAATTATGAGATAGGCCATTCTTCAACCAAGATCTGAAGTAGGGCGTTCTAGAAAAGTTTTCTGAGATATATGATTAAAAGGTTTGAAATTTTTAATAATCTTTTTTGAATTTTTGTAAATTGTGTACAAAGTTCGAAATGTTGATTTATTTGGTTTTTGTNTTTCAATCAAGTTCCGAAATAGGGCATTCTTCAACCAAGATCTGAAGTAGGGCGTTCTAGAAAAGTTTTCTGAGATATATGATTAAAAGGTTTGAAATTTTTAATAATCTTTTTTGAATTTTTGTAAATTGTGTACAAAGTTCGAAATGTTGATTTATTTGGTTTTTGTGAGACAGCTTGCTTAATGACATGCCTAAATTTATTTTTTTAAACAACTTTTATTATTTACTAACATGCCTGGCTTTAAACATTTCATATCGATGCCCCAAAACCATACTATGCCAAGTCTGACTAAGTCTACGGTGACTTAGCATGGTATGGTTTGAAGGCGTCGATAAGTCAAATTGAAATATTGAATAAGCGGAAGAAAATTATGTGCAAACTTATATTGGGAACGTTTCCAATAAGAGGCTGGATTTTCTACCGCTAGCGAGTTTAATCGCAAACTCCAGTTTTTCAGTTGACTGCCAGCGTCTAAAATATATACATATGTATTTTAAGCTATAAAGAAGGAAAATAATAAGAAATCTATAATTTCTAGGGTACGTGCAGCGGATGAGGCTTTTGTTGATTTGTGGAAGGAAAACCCCAGCGACTTGGGCGGTCCGCGAAAGAAATCGCATATTTACGCAGAAATGGACAGTCACTGGCGGTTTTCTCGGCTGGAATTCACCAAATTGATGTGAAATAGAAGATGCATAATTTCACAATGAAATATGGGTAAGAAATATGATGTACATTAGGGTGGTCTTTAAAGCTCAAATGAACGATTGTTCCAGTCTCACCCCCTCAATCGGTAATACCACGGTCACAGATATCACATATAAATTTTGGTCCCGATTGGAGACGGTTAAGGCGACAGGGGGTGAAGTACAGATTCCTCTATGGAGAATTAAAAGAATTAAAAGTTTTTTTTTCATTTAATACCCAAAATCCATACTACCATAGTCGAAGATATCACATATAAATTTTGGTACCGATTGGAGTCGGTTAAGGCGTGAGGCAAAGGGGTCCCGTGTGCGATACGCCTTAACCGTCTCCAATCGGGACGGTCTTTAAAGATCAAATGAACGATTGTTCCAGTCTCACCCCGTCAATCGGTAATACCACGGTTACCGATATCACATATACATTTTGGTCCCGATTGGAGACGGTTAAGGCTACAGGGGGTGAAATACAGATTCCTTTATGGATAATTAAAAAAATTAAAAGATTTTTTTTTCATTTAATACCCAAAGCCATACTACCATAATCGAAAATATCACATATAAATTTTTGGTACCGATTGGAGTCAGTTAAAGGGGTCCCGGGTGCGATACGCCTTAACCGTCTCCAATCGGGACCAAATTTTACATGTGATATCTTCGACTATAGTAGCATCGATGTAGGGGTTGAGGCTTGAGAAATCTGCAAATTTGCTTCCTACATTTAAGTGGTCTCTAATGAATATAATTTATAAGCATTCCTTTTAGTAATGCTATGGATTGTCGTTTGCAGAAAATATAAAGCAGGCCAAGGAACCGAGTGCTTTCCTGCTTCTGGGAAATTATCGAATAAATTATGTTGATACTGTCGTTGTGGATAAAAAACAGGTTATTTTATTTATTTTTATTATTACCAATTAAAAGTGTTTTATAACTTTATTTTATTGTTTAGCTGTGCCAGAGTCGCTTACGTTGCCAATTTTGCCTTCATGCTCCTCAGTTCCAGCTGCTTCGTTCACTACATTTTCGGCACCACTGTCTTCAGCCCTCAGCGAAGTCTACACACCTGTAAGAAAAACAAAAAATCAGAAAATGTGTGAATTAAACGAAACCATAAAAAGCTATGGCAGAAAACAATAAATTGACTGCAGTGCTAATAGAAGTAGAGAAAAAGAAGGTAGCTGCAATTGTTCATACCACCATATACTCTTTAAAAATATCGAATGAAAGTATCGATGCAACAAACGTATCGGAGAGTACTAGATATTTACGTGTAACGGATTCATTATAACATTCCGTAGAAATAATTATATAAATTCAAAGGGCCTGTGCATGGTTATACTTATTTGTATATATTTATTTAAAAAATTTGATAAGTTTAATAAGAATGTTGCGTTTTCTGCCGCCGCGCCAATGTATGTGATTGGAATAAAAAAGAAAAAATTCAAGTACTTTCCGACCGAATCTTACCAGGAGAGTAGCCACAAGTTTGATCGATTATTGAGAGTTAAAGTAGGATACACCTTAAGGTATAAACGTGTTGCCAAACGCACTAAAGCTTGATTCATACATACATTACCACAATCAAACATTTAAATCAGTGGTGCACACATTGGCCAAATTGCGCCACTCGGATTTCACGTACAAATTAATAGTGGCAAACTATCGATGGCACTATCGATAGTATGGCTGGCGCATAACTATCGCAACTATCGATGGTACTGACTATCGCCAGTACATAAATATCGATACTATCGACGATATTTCATACCTATGAAAAATTCATAGCGTCATTTCAAAGAACTAACGAACATACTATATACACATTTACATATGTATACGCATAGCATGGGTAAATAATTTTGCGAGATTGTAAAAAGCAAAAGAATTAAAAATCTTTATATATAGAAATCAATTGCCTTTCGTGTGTTATCGCATAACTCAAAAACGGATCAACAGATTTGCTTCGTTTTTATTTTATTTCGTTACTCTCTGTATGTAGAAGGTTTGTAAAGAAACAAGTAAGAAAGTCTAAGTTCGGGCGGAGCCGAACATTAAATACCCGGCGCAAGTATNCACCATTGGAAAAAAAACTTTGTATATAAAAATGTATTGTTGTATCGAAAAAAAAAAATTAATTTAAATAAGCCGCAATAATGCTATTCCACTGCGANAGTGGAACTTAAAAAAGTCACAATAATTATATTTCACTGAGAAAGCATAACAAAATTTAATATAGACAAAATTTTGGATAGGATTGCAACCATTGGAAAAAAAACTTTGTATATAAAAATGTATTGTTGTATCGAAAAAAAAATTAATTTAAATAAGCCGCAATAATGCTATTCCACTGCGAACGTAAGAAAACATTTGAAACAGAAAAAAAATTTGCATAGGGTTGCCCCCATTCGAAAACAATTTCGTGACACACTGTTTGTGGTCAACTCCCCCAAAACGGCTTGACCGATNAGAAACAGAAAAAAAATTTGCATAGGGTTGCCCCCATTCGAAAACAGTTTCGTGACACACTGTTTGTGGTCAACTCCCCCAAAACGGCTTGACCGATTTTTATGACATTCCTTTTGTTTATTTGGTGGGTATGAAAATTGGTAGCGAAGTATATTTTATACCGCTAAGTGAATGGGGCGTGGCACCTCCTGTACAAACCGAATTTTTCATATTAGATATCTCTGGAAGTGTTCATGTCAGAGTACTGAAACTTGGTATTGAGGTATATGAAATCATTCGCATACTCATGGAAAAACTTTAGGTTATTGGAAAAGGGAGCGCGGCACCTCCTACACAAACCGAATATTTCATACTGTATATCTCCGGAAGTGTTCATTGTAGAGTACTGGAGCATGGTATGGGAATATATGAAATCAATCGCATACGTATGGAAAAAATGGATGCTATTGGAAAAGGGGCTGTGGCACCTCCCATACAAACCGAATTTTTCATGTCGCATATCTTTGGAAGTGCTCATGATAGCGTACTGGAACTTGGTAAGGCGATACATAAAATTAATCGCGTAACTATGAAGAAAAATTAGGGCTATTTGCAAAATGGACGCGGCGAACAGGTCGTGAAGTATATTTCATACCGTTAAGTGAAGAAGGCGTGGCACCTCCAATACAAACCAAATATCTCTGGAAGTGTTCATGGTAGAGTACTGAAACTTGGTAGGGATATATGTATATGAAATGCGATCGCATAATCATGGAAAAAATTGACGTTATTGGAAAAGGGGGCATGGCATCTCCTATACGAATACTCATGAAAAAAATATTTGTTATTGAAAAAGGGGGCGTGGCACCTCCCATACAAATCATTGTAATCAAGTACTCAACTATACTCAAATAAACCAAATTTTTCATACTGCATATCTCTGGAAGTGTTCAGGGTTGAATATTCGAACATTTAGTAGTATAGAGATATACGAAATCAATCGCATACTCTTAGAGGAAATTGAGGACATTTAAAAATGTCGCGCGGCATCTTCTAAACGTACTGAAAGTATTACCTATCTTTGGATGTATATACATATAATTCTTCTGTTTGTGTTTGTGAGTGAACCGATTTTAGCGAAACTTTTTGTATGTGCATGAGTAGGTCTCAGGATAGTTTATTTTTGCAGTTTGACTCGCCAGTGTTATTTCTAAATATCTTAGTTATGAGCAGATCTGGCTTATATTCGAGATACTTACATACGTACTGGTAACGGTAAGGGCAATACTATTGCAAAAAACAGCCGCCGGGTGGCGCTGTAGTCAAGTTATTACTAAAAATCGTCAATTGAGAAATTGTGGCATGAATATCCGATTACATCGACGTGCTGTACCACCGATTATATCGGTATTACTGTACGTTAAAGCTTCATTCGGAGACACCAGGATTCGGTTGTCCAGGGGTCAATCCCAAATGACCACCGTTAAAAAAAACTATCAGCACCATTAATAAGTCTATGTATATTGGAGTTCTGTAGAACAACGATACTCACCTACAAACTATACTATACAGTTTCAAGGAGAGATTCACCATCCAACCGGATCATTGTTGCCGCCACATCATTTAAGAATTTTAGAATTTCTTCACGGACATACACGTTTGTTAAGTTACTTAAGACGGTAATAGAAATACGACTTCTGACAACCACCAAAACGTAATGTTGGCAGATAAATGTATCACTGGAAATCTTGAACGTGAATTATTGGTGAAAATGTTGGACCAAAATATTTCAGTAAAAAAAATTAATTTTTTTGGGGACGAAGTTCGCCGGGTCTGCTAGTATTAAATAGATGCATAAACACTTCGCAGTGAATTCTGTCATTTGGGTATTGATTTTATGTGAATTTAAAATACAGCTTAACTTTTACGGATGGATTAACGCCCCAAATAGATAAACATACAAATATTATCATTAGCGAAGTATGCGGCAAACTATCGCGACTGTTGGTAGAGCTGCCTTATCCGAAGAACGTGACTATCGACACAATCGATAGTTGCCCAAAAACCACCAACAACTATCGATGGTGTTCACTATTTATTGTTTGCCACCACTAGGTGTACGAAACTACCGAACCTTTGCGACGCTAGCAGCCAGCTAGTTTGCGTTTGTACTTCTTGCAGTAAGCAGATCATCAGTATCCCTGCCAGCCACGGCTCACCACTTTCCCCTGAAATTCAAATGATTTACAAACACATTCACAACATTTTAGTCATCTCACCCACACACTTACAAATTTTTTGTTGGAACTGTTAAAAAAAATGTCCTTTTGCTAGAGCTGTGTACCCCATAAGAATTCGTACTCCAATATGAGTTCTATGCGTTAGAGCGAGCAAGTTAGGAACATCGGAGTTTTGATGACAGTACACATACTGTGAAGGAATGTCACTTTGCGAAAATTTTGAAGGTAAGAACACATATTTAACAATTTTATTTGATTATAATCTAATTTTTCTGTTAGATTGCAAAACATCAGCCACTTAGCTACATTATAAAGGTATATATTGAGATTTTATATATGTTTATAAATTTTAATTGATATTTTTGTTTGTTTACAGATTTGGCATTCACCATTCAGCACCTCAATGCTAGCACCTTCATGATAATGATTTAAAACTGCTAATATATATCAAAAGAAGGGTAAATCAATTACCTTTCTTTTGATTATAATATCGCTGAAATCGCTTTACTTTTTTATAAAAATTTTGCAAACATCTATATGTTAGCTGTGAAAAAGTTTTGCAAAGTCGTAACAAAACTAATTGTTGAGAACCAGTGTAAATGATTTGCCCGTAATATATATCAAAAGAAAGCTAAATCGATTACCATTACTTTGATTGTAATATTGTTAAAATCGCTTAACGGTTTCATTGAAATTTCGGAACTTTTGAAAACATCTATAAGTACGAAGTGAAAAAGTGAAATTTTGCA
>NW_016173028.1:0-12376 GCF_001687245.7 Rhagoletis zephyria
AGGAAAGAGGAAAGAGGATCGCTTTAGTCAAAAAAAAACGGCGCCAGAAGCTACGTACAATAAAACTGCTTAAATAATATTCAATGAAGAAACGGAAAAATATCTAAAACAAATTCCTTTAAAGAAGGAATGCTTTACTTAGATCGCTTTCACAATAGAATGCTGTTCAGTATCATTTATAGCACCTAGATGACAGCATTAAACATAAGTAGATTAAGGGAAAGGCTTTCAAATATCGTGTGGGTCCCGGAACACTAAACATTAATTTCCTTCCGGGCACGGAGTATTCATAGGCCCGGAATTTTCCGAAATTTAAGTTGAAATATAAAAGTATTTTGCTACATTAATAAATTTAAATAAAAAAATAGTTAGTACCCGGTTCGTACCTTCTCTTGGCGAGACAGATACAGGAAGGTAGCGAGTTTCGTCATCGAAAACATCGTCTCTGCTCAAAAGTGCTCTAGTCCTGGATATAAAAAATTATCGCGAGCAGCCGCAAAAAAAATGGAGTCTTCACAACATGAAGTCAGCATTACAGCAATAATATTGCGTACTTAGTTGTAAATATCGAGTGTAAATACATTTAGCAGAATCAGCATGCCACTTCGTCTTATGGCAGATAGAAAAAGTATGGTGGTGGCAGCGTTCCCACGACAGTCGGGTCTACGTAACCGGAACGACCCTGATTCATATCTGGCCAAGGACTGTCGCTCCAGCAACATTCCCCAAAAAGTCGTATGGCGAATTTTTATGTGGTGGAAGTACTAAAAAGATAGTTGAGGCATTTGAAACAGCGGAATGCTTAATTAAAATCTTATAGAATGAAGATCGCAGAGTACGTACAAATTCTGGAAAAACGCCTGGTAACATTTTTAGGGAAACGAATGTCACATGCAGACCTACTCCATATTGGGACATAAACTGCATTGAGAATCCATGAGTAATCTTGACTCAACGAGTCCACATGATTAATCGGTAGTTTCAAGGAAGTCGAGTTTTTAATCCGAGTAAAGGAGGATTTACAGACAAGTGACCAATAATGCAGAAATTAATCGAAGGTTATAAAAATAAGAAAGGCAGTCGCTTAAACCAAGAATGCATTCAAAGCACTTAAATTTTTTTTACTTACATAAATAGTAACCTTAAAAAAGTGCGATGGTCTATATGTATATACACGATTCTCGCGCAACACATATCAGCGTCGATCGATCTTCATCTCTATACATAGTATGCACTTATTTATGTACATAAGTTCTACAACCGTATATGCATTCACTTATAAAATCATTCCGAATCCGCTAAATCCATTCCATTATGCCATTTGCATAAAAATGTTTAATCCATATTTCATTCTACCAAAAATGGCTCGTCTTGCGATCCATATTTTTATGCGGGTTTTTCAATTAGATTCACAAAATTGATTTCCAATCGGCGCAGCGCAATCTTAAGCGCGATTCACATGTCCGACTTTAGCCTGGGCAAACGCACACTTAAACCCACATACATATATGTAAGTAAAAATGTTCGTGGATCACTTAGCCAAGCCAGCAATTATGGCTACTCTAAGTGAGTTTGCAACCTGCAATTGTACGCCGCCACCGCCGCCACCGCCGCGATTTAAGCAACAATTCTTGGCGCCGTGACTAGACTGCGCAAGGCAACGCGTGAGTGAGCAAAATATGCCAGCAGCGGCAGCAGCAAAACGCTGACGATTAGACGAGCGATTAGAACTACAGCGGCGATGAATGGCATCAACAACTGCCACAGGCTGCTCAATGAACCGTACACCAGCACAGCTCAATTGCCGCGCTATTTATGCTTTGGTTGCAACAATGCAGTCGGTCAGTGGTTGCAGCATTTTGTACTTGTACATACAGAGGTACGCCTGCATGTGTGTGTTTTGTAATAGTGTCACATGCCAATATGTTGTCAATTGCTTAATCGCGGTTTTGGATCTCAATATTGCAACAACTACAACAACAACACTCATTGTAATGTGACTGCAATTTATCGGTACGCCAGTCGCTTGGAGTCGCAAGTCAATCTGCGGGTCCCTTATGAAAATGCGGCAATGCAAATTGCTGACAATTAAAAAGACAACCTAACAACCGACGAACAACCGACAAACAACATTTCAGCAATAGTTGTAAACAGTAATTAAAATTGCCACACTGCGCGTTTGCTTACTTAGTACAGCGACATGCACAACTTTTTTTTTTATACCTTCAACGCAGCGAGGAAAATCCAAAAAATTGCTCAAAAATAAATCGGTGGGAATTATTTGAAGATTATTAGGAATCTTTAATGCTTAACTAATTCAATAGGTGGTCCAACACGGTGGTGTTTTCTCGCCACTACTGTTTAACTTCTACATCAACAAGCTTTCCCGGCCACCAAATGAGGTTTCACTGATCTTCTACGCTTATGGTTACTCAATACTGACGTCCAGCAACGACACTGATCACCTTTGCTTAAAAATAAACGGCAATTTTCGGCTTCCTTTCCCCTACCCAAATGGATGACGGAGGTCAGGATGCAATTAGGTATCAGTACCGATGAATCATGAACATAGCCGATGAAAATAAGCAAGAAAAAAGCCACTTTAGCGGTTCTATAAATTTCTTTGAGTTGCGGTTTAGGAAACCGAGTTCTGAGTTGGCAGCAGAAACTAAACTTGGTGTCGAGATAAACTCCCAAGTCTTTGACAGTGGTAACACGCTGGAAGCTAGCATCTGTACCGTACACGTAATTAAATGTTATCCGGGGCAAGCCGACCGTGAGAAGGTTATAAGATTACATTTTCGGAAATTTAGCATTAATCCATTACATTTGCACCATAATATGAGGGAGTTAATATCATTCCACGCTATAGAGCTACACAGTCTTCGGGGAGTTTAATAGGATGATATATGTAGCTTGAGATCGCCGGCGTTAAGTAAATATTCACTAAATTTGAAGACCTTAACGACATCATTGATAAAGATAGTGAAGAGTAATGGGCCGAGATGGCTACCTTGGGGCACACCAGAAGTCACTGAAATTGCCCGAGAGTGACTGTCACCAACTTTGACGATTAACATCCTGCTCTTCAAGTAGGACTCAAGAGCGGTGGAATGAACTCCCAGTATCCCCAATTTGGCGATAAGTAGGTCATGATCTAAACTGTCATGGGGCGTAGTGAAGTCCGTGTAGAGAACATCGACCTGATATCCATTCTCTATTGCGTGCAAAGCGAAATTTGAAAAAAAAGCGAGGTTGGTGCATGTAGACCCTCCGGGATAGAAACCATGCTGCTGCGTATAGATATGGTTTATTTCAAGGATTGAAAAATTACAATAAACAATCAAGTGTTATTTGATATTCTAAAATAATAAATATCTGCGCTGGTCATTTAAGAGCATTTCGACAACCACTGATTTGACTGGACGGAATTTAAAATTTGATATTTCCAATGGTGCTAATGTAGTTGTCACTTTTTTTACTATTATTAAATATCATGCGGATTTTATTACACTAGCATATGAATACTTATTTTTTTTCAAAACTAAATTATTATTTTTTTTTTTAATATTCGTTATTTTCCACTTGAGTTAATTATTTTTAATCTCTTCAATAACACCAATGTCTTCCCGTGGAGACAAACCTTTGGATTTAGACTTTTGTATACGAGCAGAAATGCAATTGAAGTTTCGAGTTAATAAAAACCAAATCTTTTTAATGTTATTATTTGTAAACATTTCTCTAGCTCGACTAAGCTAAACAAAAAAAAACGCCCAAGAAAAGCTTAGTGAGCCAAATGTTCTTAAGCGGTACGGAGTTCTTAAGAACAGGACCGGAATTTACCAAAGTTGTATATTTATGGTATTCAAAATCAACTGCGATTCGCTAGATGCATCACTACTCCGCGGGAATGATTTGAGATTACAACTACTAAAATTCCTAAAGTCATCCCTGTGCTATGCTTGGTTGGCCACATGCCTTATAATCATGTGGAAATTGTAATTCCCCAAGTCCAAGCCTCGCTGCCTACATATTCGGGGTTCATTGACCAGTGTAGCTCACTTGGTGAGCACCCATGAACAATCTGGACTCTATTGAAATACCACAACAAAAGTAGTCCTATCCCTCTACCGCTAAACTATTAACTTTAAAACTCACCTGCATTTTTTTTTTGACAAATAAGAAACTCATTCCAACGATTTTAATGTTTTGGTGGAATCTTTCAGGTTAAGCCTTTGTCACCGTGTCAAGGCCCTGCTTGGAAAATAAGGATTTGAGGCTTTCTTTCGTCACATAAAAACACACAAAACGGGTATGTACGAGAACTTTTTTCTATAAAATTAATGAAATTTTTAGAAATATTAGACATATTCTATTCCAATTTAGTACCAAACTTCCGAAGAAATATTAACATCGAGGTAGTGGCCAGTTAATTAGACAAATGAGTCGTTACGAGTTGGTTGAACGAGCAATGGTGCTATGAATATTGTTGTGGGTATAAAAAGTGTGAGTTATTTAAAACAATAATTTTTTTATAATAATTGCCGTAACTGATTTCACAACAGACATTTGGCTTTGATATGTATGCGCTTTTTATTTATACGTTTTTTCTTTTCTAATTTACCTGGCAAACAAGCTCTCATGTGTGACTTTAACTGCTTAATTTTGCCATTATGTAACTTATATAATAATTATTTATGCATGTAAGCACGAATATACATATATACATATATACGAACCTTATGAATTTTTATGGCTTGTGGTCGTGGGACATCATAGTCCTGTATGTAGCTTGTATCCAACATTTTTTCAACTAATCCAAATGGGTAATTATGTTGTTGTTAAAGATAAAAAATTTGCTTCCAATAAAGATTTACTGATTTCGCCAAACACAACAAAACACTAAAATGTATGCAACTGCATGTGTGCGACGTAGTGGTATCCTTTCGAATATAAAGTCATAATATTGACACTTCGATTTCGGTTTTAACGATTTCGGTTCAAAACGAGTTTCTTGCACAAAATCGAGTTATGTATTTAAGTATATTTAATCCAGGACAATATAAATAAACAAAACTCGATTACAACAGCAACAAGTTGAATGATTTCAACTCAAATACACACACTTCTTAGTTGCTGGCAAAAAATACCAGGCGCCGTCAATTCAAACAATTCATAAATATTGTTAATTTGAAACTTTTTCACTACACAATTTCACAGCTCATAATCATTATGCCTGGTTAAAGACAGACTTGTTTTTTTGCTTTTGCGCTCGTTCCTTTTCTTCTATGTGGAATTCGCCAGTAAACACTATGGTTTTGTTTTGTTTTTGTTTTTTTTTTTGCAAGCTCAGCTCAGCTTAAAAATCAAGTTTAGCGTGAACGGCAGGCAACTCGAGTCGAAAATATACTACAATATCTGTATATATACACTGTACAATAAAATAGCAACAACTCACTACAAAAGACAATAACGACGACACAAAACGACACTATAAAAAACCCATATGTTCGGCTATAAAAAAAAAATGATGCCAAAAAGATAATGGCAAAAAGAAATTTTTGCCAAAAAACTGCTGAGCTAATTCGAATTTTCAGTTGCCTCGACGACGAGTCGAAGTATGAACAACAGCACAAATGCGATGAAATGTAACCAAAACGTACCGAAAACTCAGCACGACTGATTGCTGAGCGAGCGAGCGAACGTACCGAAATCAAGCAAAATCAACCGCAACACAATACGAATAGTATTTGCCGCGGCAACGTTTCTCAAACGACTGAATTGGTTGGTAAACAAGCGAAGCGATGAGCCGACACATTGAACGTAGCAGTCGAGTATCGTTGCCACCATTTCAGTGTGTTTGAAAAAAGTGGTGGATTTGTGAATTTGAAGAGACGAATTCGAAGAAAAGTGGAGATTTTAGTTAATTGAGATGTCCTTGGATGGCCGGATGAACACTTGCCCGATGGCAGGAATTTATGACTGATTTTCCCTGGCCAAACCGCAAGATAGGTGACCCTGCCATATGCGTCAAATGCCCCGGGATCAGTTCCTTAAACATCGTATAAAAGGAGTTGTCGCGTGCTATGTGGAAAAAGCGAACCGAGCGGGACTTATAAAGTGTCTAGGCTACAGGAAAAAAAACCAAGGATGCCACTATACGCAGGAAGCTGTCTACACACCGTGATGTCTGGTAGAAAAAACTTCTTCTAATTTAGATGTTTGCTCGAACCAGGGATTGAACCCAGGTTGTCAGAATGGTAGTACGCACCTCTAATCGACGCGAAACAATTACGCCTGTATAAAAAGACGTTGAGCACTATCTCCAGCTCGGTCAGAATTGGGAAAGACCTCTCGGAGTCGTTCGATACCAAAAGAATTGGCAGTCAGAGCGACATCATATCGTGCGACCTTTTTAATACAATGCTGGAACAGATACGAGAAGCAGTCAACGCATTCCTCACTGGTGACAACTATAATTTCGAAAAGGTATAGGACTACATTTGCTTAGAAAAGCCAACGGAGTACAAGTGCTAGTTTGGCTGAGTAGCCAATTGAAAAGTAAAGTCTCCTTTCACATTATTTGTATGTTTGTATAGGGCCCAGAAAAACGGGTAAGGACAACATCCGAGAAGGCAGCTCTTCTCTGAAACATTAGGAAGCGATGAGCTTTATGAACACGGTATTGAAATGGTACAACGAAATTAAATAAGCGGCTCCGCTGGCTTGTCGTACGGATGGATGCAACTGTTCCAGCCAAGAAATTATTCTGAGAGGTAGCAGAAGAATAGAAAGATCTGTGTTCTCGTAGGAAACATACGGACTCTTAGGTTAAGCTAGGTACTTTTAATTGCCCATAGAAGATAGTAGAAGTCCCATGGTGCCTAGAGATACTTAGCCGATTATGTTCTTAAGTATCCCTTAATCCTCAAAATTATCCATAGAAGTGGTCTGCCGAAAATCCGAAGCATATTGTCTTACGCCCTAGACTTGAAGGTTATACTTAGTTTTGCAAAATATAGAAAGAAGTTAGAAGTCGTGTAAACCTGTTGTTTGGAACTGACTTAAGAATCTAAAATCATTCCTTCCAACTAACGTGCATTCTACAATAGATAGGTCAGTTCTTAGAAGTTTAACAAAGCTCAGTAGCTTTCGTTAAAGACTCTTAACGTTTATGTATTAATAGCGAACGTTAGGAAGTGAAATCAGGACACAATACGGTAAAGAGTCAGTACCTAAATAGCAAGGAATTCATATAAACTCCTACACATACACATTTAATGCCTTTACAATTTCTAAGCTCAGGACAACTGTACCTGGTGGCATCGAACTTCTGAGTTTAAAGCCAATCTCTCCTCAACACCCGCTCAGCTCTATGTAGTGTAGAGAAAAAGGATAATTGTTTAGGATTCGGAAACATGTGCACGAATGCGTTGCAATTGTTCTACGGACCCCTTCGCGGTTGACGAGAATTCGTTGATTATGCGGGAAGCACAACTCTATGTCGATTTTTATTTTTTTTTTGTTTGTTAATGCCTCTGTTCGTGCAAATGTATTGTTGCATGTATGCGCTTATGCAGATGTGTTGTTGCAGCGCGTATGCACCCGCATGCATACATACATATATGTATGTATGTATAATGCCACCCGCAGACGACGTCGAATGCCACGTCACTCACAGGACAGACAGACGTTTGTTGGCACTCATGTTGTCCGCGGCCGCAACTCCTGGGCAAATTTATTGTGATTTTTACGCAAAACTGCTTTCGCATGTAAACAAAGGCCACCACATGCATACGTTTACAATATATACATACATATACAGTGGGGAGCATAAAGGGAGTAGGTACACGGTGACTTTTTGTTAAATATTTGCAAGGTTTTTAAAGTTAAAATTTTTTTTGTTATATTTCATAAAAATATGGCTAATGCTTTAACCAAAACCATATAGTTACATAAATCCAAGTTTATGCAGAGCTTAGAAAAATTTAACAAATTTTCATTATTTTCAAATTTCACCCTTTTAATCTGATTTTTGTAGAATTTTTTTTGGGTATGCAGTTTGGTATCCCATTAAGTTTTAGTACAATAAGGTGCAAGTTTTAAGAGGCTGCAAACTCGCGTTGATTTTTAATATTTGTTTGCACTTTTTTCCATAAAAGCTTGAATTTCTTATGGAAGAAAATGCGCAAGACCCTTTGCAAAGAAAATTAAAAAAAAAACAGCGCCAGTTTTTATAATTTGAAAAAAAGCTCGCAGAAGCCGTCAGCAAAAAAAAAATATTCAAAACTATCCATATTTTTATAAAAAAATAACAAAAAATTTTTAACTTTCAAAACTTCAAATATTTAACAAAAATCACCGTGTATTAATTTATGCACCCCACTGTATATGTAGTAGGTGTGCATTTTTGTGCACATGTATGTGTGTGCGTGTGTAAATGCATACATAAATAAAAAAATGTTGCAAAGCGTAGGGGTTGTAGAAACAATCTGAATTTCAAAAACAAAATTTTATCTTAAATGCCTTCGAGCTAAGGCGATCCCCAAAAGCGAACTGAAAATGGAGTTGCATATTTAATGAGGCTCCCTCTCAGTATCTCGCGTGTATTTGACGGCGGATGTGCACACAAGCGCAGACAGAAGAAATCATGTCAAACATTTATTTAGTTCGCTTGTTTCCCCATTAAAACAATTGCATTTGTAATTATTTATTTCCTTTTGGTTATTTTCGCTCCGTATGCTCATTTATTTTTATAGCACACACCTCCTTCTCAGAATTCCAACATAAATGTTATCAGAAAATGTGGCCGTTGATAGGAATCCATAGAGATAAGAATGCATTTTTTTCGTCGTAAATAATTGAACTGATAACTTCAAGAAATAAATTTCAATACTTTTTTGAGGTTATACAGCAGAATTTTCACTCATCGTCGGAAGTGAATTTATAGCCATTGCGATTGTGTAATACTCGTAAATGACAACTCTATGTTCATACATATGATGTATGTATGTAATCAATCAATTGTATTTTAGACCACTCTACTGCCTCACAGGTACCAACTACTTTTTTTGGTTGCACTGAGTACCCACTCGAAGCGGCAGCAGGCGCGACGTCATTTGGCATTGTGCACCAAATTTGAAGTGCCTACCATTGTTTTTCGCGCATTTCTTAAGTTATTGAATGATTGGAAAGTTTGAGGAGTGTACTATGCTCATAACTGATTATTGTATAGGACACACCTTCGAGGAGGCGCATACAACAGCTTCACTGATTTCAACTCTAAACCATTCTTTGTTTGCCTGCCTGCCTGCCTGCGAGTGCCACTGTGACATCGACAACTTTGACATTGACGAACTGACTGACTGACTCTCCTTGCCAAGCACTACGGCGAGGCGACTCTTTCTCATACTCTGTGAACGAACGAACGAACGAACGAACGAAGAAGACTACAACAAAGTTGATGAGTACTTCACTCTTTGAGGATATCACGTGACCTACTCAAATGCTAAAGTGCACACATAATTGTCAGACTTTCTTCGATTTCCTTGATTGGTTTTGTTTTGTTTGTGAAACGTGTGAGATCGTTGGAGCGACGCGGCGGCAAACAACAGGTATTCGATGTGGTGTAGTGACTCTCCTGTTTGTCTGCAAGTTGCAGGTCCTTTGTTGCATTCACGTAATTCGATATTGGCGCTGGCAAACCGGTGGCTGGCGGTGGCAAGTAGCCGTTAAGCGTTTGCTACTTTACCTTAATGGCTTGCTGATATTTATTTGGTCAATAATGTTTTGTCGCACCCAAAATTTCATGTGGCACTGGGAAGTGATTTAACTTTGCGGTCAGGGTCAACAGCGGATGCCATTGACACTAAATATTTTGTTGAAGTATCAAATAAAATGAAATTGTTGAACGAATTTGAGAAAATGAGTTGAGGTAGAACAGGTATTTAAAGGCTGCAGCGGGGGGATATGTTTAAAATTTGAAATATTCTTAGCCCACTGTGCTTATCAATTTCTCTAATGACCAGTGCTGCAAGTTGTTATTTAATATTGGTTTTCAACATATGTACGTTAGTATCTATTTATTAGCCTTTATTCATTATTCGTTATTAACTACAAAAAATGTCAGCTGCATTTGGTCAATATGGCTATGTATATGCATGAACCTGGGGTATTATATAAAACTCTTGCCGTAGTCTTGGTTCTTTGATTTAAATTCAGTTAAAGTTTTCAAGATCCTTGAAATAGTCTCCTATTTTTTAGTTAGGATTTTTCCGATATTATCAAATGGTGCGCAATATAATAAAATTGGCTCTTCGTAATATATCAGTTTCGGATATGGAACTCGCCCTATTAAACCGACTACTCAACACGAAATTCAGTGTCCGGGCGCAAAACTCCATTCCTTCAATTTTTATTGGCATACTCGAAATTCATTCTAAAGTTGTTATATACCTAGGGCTGCCAGATATCTCCGTTGGCAAACCGGGACACTTTAACACCACAACCGCCCCTCCCTTTCCTTTCCTTTAGACAAAACTTACTTACGTACGAAAGTATGTAGTAAAATTTTATTTTGGCAAGACAAAAACAAAACCATAAAAAGATGAGATCATTCCAACGTACTAAAGTTCAAAATAAACATATATTGCCGCCCAAAATTATTGGCACAATGCATTCAACATTTTTTTGCTTTAATTTTTTATAAATACTTATACCGGTTATACTACATCAAAAAAAAAAAAAAACAAAAACAGAATTTCTAGACTTTGTGCGAAACTCGGGAAAATTCAATAAATTTGCATACAAATTTGCAACTTTCTAAACAGACCTTTTATACAAATTTTGAAAAGAAGTTTTGTGGCCCAACAATTTTAGTAAATTTTTAATAATTTTTTGCTGACAGCTTCTTCCATATAAACTATATTCGACAATTCTTTTTGTATGAAAGAAACTGCTACATTTTCAATATTTTTCTAAAAGATCTGATGAAAAATTCTCTGAGCCAATAATTTTGTACGAAAATTGTGAAAAAAAATTTAAGTACAAGATAACATTAAAAAAACAGTCATATTTTTCGTTGTTGTGAACTTGTTTCAAAACTTCTGACTTTTTCTTAATATAATTTGGTGGTGATTTTTGAACTTTTATTAAATTTGTGCATATAAATCGAAAACCGGGACACTTAAACGAAACCCGGGACATTTTAAGGTTGGACCGGGACACCGGGACAAATGGTCTAAAAGCGGGATATGTCCGGGAAAGCCGGGACGTCTGGCAGCCCTATATATACCTGAAGAAAGTAATATATATGTATGTGCATAAGTAATAAAAAATTCTTAAACGCCAATATTTAATATGACTTTTAAGCTAAGGCGTGCGAGTAAACGGGTTAGATGACAGCGTATGGTGCTACGGGGCGTATACGTTACATACGCAACTATGGATATACTTATGAGCACGAGTGGTTATTTGTACTTTTTAACCGACTTCCAAAAAAGGAGGAGGTTATCAGTTCGTCGGAATCTTTTTTTTTTTTTATGTATGTTACCGCATAACTTTGGACCACGTCAACCGATTTCGATAATTCTTTTTGCATCGGAAAGGTAGTAGTCTCAGAGGTGGTCCCATACTTATCTGGTTAAGATCCGATCAGCGGATCATGAGATATATATATATATATTTTTTTTTTTATATGGGAGTTGAAGTCGGTTTTTTTTTTGGTAAAAATTACTTGTTAAGTATATTTTCAAATTTTGATTTAAATACGATTTCGCGTTGGAATCTTGTTCTTTATACGTAACTGAAGATAATGCATTCTCTTTGATATCACGTTTGAAAACTCGTTTTTGTTGACAACCGTAACAACTCGTGAGATTTGCTCATATAGTAGATATTATACAAGTAATAGACTTTAAATATTATATGAACAGTTTTCCTTTTGGAAAAGAGCATTCTGTAAATATTTTTTGAACAAGTCGAACTAAATTTAGTGAAATTTTTAATTTCAAACTTTAATAACGTATTTCTGCCACGAATCGACAGGCTTCTATCTACTGCGACACTGTTTAGCCAATGATTACCTCTCGTTAATATGGGCAAGAACCAGGGACCGAAAATAATAGTTGTTTTCAAAATTTCAATTCAAAAAGTCAGTCGCAAAGAATTGGTCTTTTTAACATTTGTACTATATAACAATGTGATGCTTATTAGCCAAGGAAAGTAAATCCTATATGATTTTATATTTTTTTGACTTTTTTCAAAAAAGTCAGCAAATAACCGTAATTTTTTGACTGATATTTTTTCAGTCAAAAATAAAAGTTAAAACTTGACTTTTATTCTTTCGGTCAAATATAAAAGCAAAATTTTTTTTTTT